>NW_024056009.1:0-75946 GCF_902713615.1 Scyliorhinus canicula | reverse complement strand
ACCAAAGTGGGAATTCAGCAAACAATTGCCACTAAACATCCGCTTTACAATTCGAGTCCGGTTAGAAAATCGGGGGAAAAGTCCAAAAGTCGACAAGAGAGGGAGCCACCAAATGTGGCGCCTACTCCTTCATAGCCGCCACCGGAAGTCTCTGTCCATTATTAATTTAATGTCCCCTGAAACGTCAGCCATCTCCTGGGAAAACCCACCCCTTTAATTATGACAATTAGGAAAGAAGACAATCATTTTTAAAAATAAATTCAGAGTAACCAATTATTTTTTCCAATTAAAGTGTAATTTAGCTTGGCAAAACCACCTACACTGCACATCTTTGGGTTGTGGAGCTGAGACCCACGCAGACACAGGAGAACGTGCTAACACCACACGACAGTGATACGGGGCTGGGATCAAACCCAGGTCCTGAGTGCGTGATGCAGCGTGCTAAACCGCTGGGCCATCAGAGACCATTCTTTAGTCAGACAAATAAATGCGTCATCCTGTTAAGGAGATGGGTGGGAGGAGTTCGAAACACCTTGTGGAGCTGCGAACCTGAATTTAAAAAAAATTCTCCCCAATTAAGAGGCAATTAGCGTGGTTCCAGTTTGGGCTCAAATCATCAATGAGGACTCAGATCTCTGGGAAGGAAGGAAACTCTGGCAGGTGAGCGGGGAGGATTCATAAACACCAGCTGGAGGCCCAGGCAGAGGAGAGGGAGGAAGAAAACTGAGAGCGGAGGAAAGAAATGGTGCAGATAGTGAGATGGGTTTGGATTTCAGCCCAGGGAGAAGGGAGTTTGTGTGGGACCAGGAAAAAGTTCAAGAGAAACTAGAATTGTCTGTTCAGAATTTCTATCCTGGACTGACAGTGATGGCTTTTGGATTTTTTTAATTAAAGAAAAAAGTACATTTAGAGCACCCAATTCATGAGGTGTTGAAGGCAGTTGTCTGGGAGGCTCTAAAAGCGGGTGGTGAGGTGATCACGTTTAAGGCTAGGGTGGAATAAAGAGGAGAGGTTGAAGCAGCAGAGGGTAATAGCTGAGATGCTGGAGGTAGATAGGAGTTATGCAGAAGATGTGCCCAGCGAAGTTGGAGAAGAGGAAGGAACTACAGGCAAGCTTTGACATACAGTCTTCCTCGGAACGAGCTCCGAAAGCTATGGATTCAAAACAAACATGTTGGATTTTAACCTGGTGTTGTAAGACTTCTTACTGTGCTCATATCATGGCTACCAATGTGATCGGTGTAATTAGTCTCATATTTAACCCAGAATGGTCATTAAAAGTTTCCCAGTCACTCTGATATCTGAAATCTTTGTCCACAGACAGAACAAACCATTTTACCTCCTAATGATATTCAGGTCCTGATGAATCGAGTGACTCAGTCAGATGATGATTGTGATGTTTGGTTTGAAGTTCCCGTCAGTAAATCCCTCCTCTTTCTACAGGAATTTCCAAACGCCTTTCACTCTCAGCCCAGGAGAGACATTCACAAGGATTCTCTCTTCCGGCTTCCGGGTCCAGGGACGGCCGCGCATGCGCCCTGCTGCATATCGCCCCCTAAACAGATGACAGTCGTTAACAGGGGCCGATCAGAGAGAAAAACACTGATGCGGCCGCCCCATTCGGTACAAACACCGAACTGTATCAAAAGTGCCGAACCAATTACTCACCCTGAGCAAAGTAATGGAATAATGGCGGATGAGACTTACCGGAATGCCAGGCGCGGATGAACACGCCCTATCTCCAGCACAGAAGCCGGAACGCGCAGGCGTCAGAATGCCCCACCCCCGGAAGTCGTCTCTGTGCGGAGCATGCGCAGTGCTCCCAGAGGCTGAATGAGAGCCGCCGCGAGCGGGGACAATGGTGAGAACCCAAACCCCCCAATAAGACCCATTGGTTTTATTGTCAGTCTGCAGACAGGAGCTGGAGAAGTGAACCCAGGCAGAGGAGAGGGAGGGAGAAAACTGGGAGTGGAGGAAAGAAATGGTGGCAGATGGTGAGATGGGTTTGCATTTCAGCCCAGGGAGGAGGGGGAGTGTGTGGGACGGGATTTACAGCTTTGGGGGAACAAGAGAGGAAAAAATGTTCCAGAGAAACTAGAATTGTCTGTCAGAATTTATATCCTGGACTGACAGTGATGGTTTTTGTAACTCCTTTTACAGGATATTGGATGTGAAGGATTGGCCGACAGAAACCAAACCAAATATCACATTGAAATCTGACAGCCACTTGATTCATCAGCAGCTGGAATATCATCAGTCCTTTGAATTTGGAAGGAGAAATGTTTGTTCTGCTTCAGCAGTGTGACTGCAAAGCACCGATGCGCACACCCAAGTAAGAGTGTTCCAATGAACTAACTGTGGAGAGAGCTTTAACCAGTTGCACAGCTCAACAAAAAGTAATGCACCATTCACTGCACGAAGAAATTATACGCATGTTTTGTGTGTGGACAATGCTTCAGCCGGGAGAGACATGAGGACACCCTCACCATGGAGAAACCATGGAAATGTGCGGGCTGTGGGAAGGGATTCACCCATTCATACAACCTTCTGACACACCAGCGAGTTTACACTGAGGAGAGGCCATTCACCTGCCCTCTGTGTGGGAAGGAATTCACTCGGTCATCCCACATTGTGACACACCAACTTGTTCACACTGATAAGAGACCATTTACATTTCCTGACTGAGAAGAGTTTTAAATGTAAAAAGGATCTGCTGACACATCAATGTATTCACACTGGGGAGAGATCGTTCGCCTGCTCTGTGTGTGGGAAAGGATTCAGCCGTCCTTCTGCCCTACTGAACCACCAGCAACTTCATACAGGGGATAGACCGTTCACCTGCTCTGACTGTGGAAAGGGATTCATTAATACATCCAAACTTCTGATACACCAGCAACTTCATACAGGGGACAGGCCATTGACCTGCACTGAAAGTGGGAAAGGATTCACACGTTCATACAAGCTTCTGACATATCAGCAGGTTCACAGTGAGCAGAGACAGTTCACTTGCTCAGTATGTGGGAAGGGATTCACTCGTTCATCCAACCTGTTGAATCACCAGCGAGTTCACACTGGGGAAAGGCCGTTCACCTGCACAGTATCTGGGAAGAGATTGTCAGTCATCTAACCTGCTCACACACCAGAGAGTTCACACTGGGGAGAGGCCGTTTACCTGCTCCATCTGTGGAAGGAATTTTCTCAATAATCTTATCTTCTGAAACACCATCGCATTCACACTGGGGAAAGGCCATTCACCTGTAATGTCTGTGGAAAGAGATTTACTCAGTCATCCACCTGCTAACACACCAGCGAGTTCACAAGCGACTACAAAGTTTAGATTATACCCTTATTGATGCTGTTAGTCATGTCCTGGACACTGAATAATGTTCAGTCTGACTGTCTTAATCTGCTGATGAGGTTTATTATTCTGAATAAATGTGAAGTAAATCAGCTTTGTTTGAAACGTTGTTGCAGATTTTTATCTTTCCCACCTGAGTGTTTAACATCACCTGTCTGGAGCTCAGAAGGGACAATCTGGGGAGCATCACACGGCAGGAACAGGACATCAGCCTGGACACAGTCCTTCAGGGTCACACTGAGAGGGACAAATGACATGTTGGTCTTTCTCATCTCGCTTCACTGACAGCAAAGTCGCTGTGTGGTTAATCCTGAGGCATGTAAGAAATGTGTCCCAACCACTCTCTTCCATGGTTCAGAGTCTCCTTTACAACTGTGTTTAGAGTCAGGAAGAACAAAGGTAATGCCTGAATGTGCTATTAAATCTGAGATTGGTGTAAAACTGTGGTGGTCTTGATTGAATGTAAAACAGCTGGTTCCAGACTGAAAATGTGTGTGTGACAGTCACAATGAATTAATTGAATAGAAACCTACTTAAAATTGATTGGTTTAAGTCTGCGTTAAAATAGCAGCTGTTAACTGCTGCGACAATTAGACAACAGTTTCAATTCTGGATAAAGAAGGAGCTCCAGTGTGTGTCCAAGAATTCCCAGTTTTATTGATGTGTGCTTCCCACATTCTGTCCTTTTAAATAAACCTAACCCCTACGGGCCTTTAACAATTATCAACATACCAGAGAAAAGATCGGAGCTGTATCTGCCCCTTTAACTGGGAGCTGAGCAGTGTCAGAGCCCCGACTGTCCCTTTAAGAATGAGTGATGTGTTCAGCTGAAGATTCCTATTGGCTGTTTTCTGAGTGGTCTCCTTATTCTGATCATTCTCAGTGATCCTCGGGTATGTGAACCTGTTCTCCCGTCTCATTCACTGAACATCTCTCTTCTCTCTCAGATTCTCACTTAACCTCTCTCCACTATCACACTCACTCATTTCACATACCTCCCACCTCTCTATCTTTCTCTCAGACATTCACTCCTTTAACCTTTCTATTTCAGAGAACGCCTAAACTCACTTAATTTCTCTCTCTGAAGAAGCACCGAACACACTGAACCTCTCCTCCAACATCCCATTTATGGAGACTCAATCCTTTCTCTATCTCCCACTTTCTCTCTGATTGGCCCTGACTCACTTTTAATCTCCTATTTTCTAATAACCCTTTGAGGAAAATGTAATTTAGTATAATGTCCCCTTATTTCTCCCAGTGATAATCCTCAGTCCATCTTCCAACTCAGTGAATATGTTAAAAATCTAAATAACCTCATATTTTGATGTTTAAAATGGGAAGTGAAGTGAATGTAATGCTGAGAGCGGCAGCAATCTGTGTGGGTGTTCTTGATGCTGTCAGAGTGAGTTCACCCTCACAGGCAGGAAGACTGTTCACGGTGATAACATGAAACTGACGCCTGCTGTTTCATTCTCAGGTAACACAACTTCCTGTTTCTCTGCTGCCGGTTCCAAACCGCACATCTCACTTCTGAACAGAAAATAAATCCAGGGACCACAATCTGGGGGGACCATCTGTCAATGCGGCCTATATCTGCCCACAGAGTCAGGGCAGAGTCACACAGATCACATTGTGGTGACATTTACAAATGAGCCGGTTATTTCTGTAAGAAGTCTTACAACACCAGGTTACATTCCAACAGGTTTGTTTCAAACTCGAGCTTTTGGAGCACTGCTCCTTCCTCAGGTGAATGGAGAGGTATGTTCCAGAACATACATATAGACAAAGTCAAAGATGCCAGACAATGCTTGGAATGCGAGCATTTGCGGGTAATCAAATCTTTACAGATCCAGAGATAGGAGTAATTCCAGGTTAAAGAGATGTGAATTTTCTCAAACCAGGACAGTTGGTAGGATTTTGAAAGTCCAGGCCAGATCGTGGGGGGTGAATGTAATGCGACATGAATCCAAGATCCAGTCGGGAACACTTCAGCAGTCAAGGGCATTCAGCCTCTCATGTCTGGGTAAGCGTTCTCCAAGGTGGCCTTCAGGACACGCGACAACTCAGAATTGCCGAGCAGAAACTTATAGCCAAGGCCTCAACCGGGATCTTGGATTCATGTCGCATTACATCCACCCCCCACCATCTGGCCTGGACTTGCAAAATCCTACCAACTGTCCAAATGCTTGTATTCCAAACATTGTCTGGCATCTCTGACTTTGTTTATATATATGTTCTGGAACATATCTCTTCATTCAGCTGAGAAAGGAGCAGTGTTCCGAAAGCTCGTGTTTGAAACAAACCTGTTGGACTTTAACCTGGTGTTGTAAGGCTTCTTACTATGCTCACCCCAGTCCAACGCCGGCATCTCCACATCCCGCTTATTTCTGTTCAGAGTCTCCATTCCCGGACAGAACCGGCTGTGTCTGTGATCAGTCACTGAGTTCCCTCTGCTCTCTGTAGCTGGGAACTGATAACCTGCTCCCTTATATTTTATATCATTCTTTCTGTGTTACTTGTTTCCTCTATTTCTCAACTTTCCTTTTTTTTAAATCTCTCAGTTCTTCTCTCAGTCTCTCTCTCTCCTTTCCTCTGTATCTCAATCTCTGTATATTCCTATTCAATGAGGTGTTCAAATCATGAAGTGTTTGTGATAGATTGAAGAAGGAAAAAGCGGGAGAAAAACAGTAAATGTTGGAAAGACTGAGCCATTCTGGCAGCATCAGTACTGAGAGAAACAGAGTTAACGTTTCGAGTCCCTGTGACTCAGAGCAGGAGAAACAGGGATTGTCCCTCTGAGATCAGGGAAAGTGAAGGGGAGATTTAACAGAGGTGTTTAAAATGGGGAAGGATTTGTGATAGTGTCGATGGGGAGAAACTGTTCCCCAAGAGCAGGAGGGTTTGTAACCAGAGGTCACAGAGATTTAAGATATTTGGCAACAGAACCCAAGGGGGTGATGAGGAGAATTGTTTTTACACAGTGATGTGATGTGATCTGGAATTCACACTGACAGGCTGCTGGAAGCAGATTTACAGTAACTTTCAAAGAGAGTAACACTTGCAGAGGGTAAATTGGCAGTGTTATTGTGAATGGGGTTAATTGGACAGTTCATTCATCTTTGTGACAGTCTAAATTTTCTCTAACTGATATTTTGACATTTGATCTTTTCAATCAAAATGTGTCTCAAAGAAATTAAAACTAATTTTGATGAGCTGTCAGATACATAAGAACATAAGAACTAGGAGCAGGAGTAGGCCATCTGGCCCCTCGAGCCTGCTCCGCCATTCAATTAGATCATGGCTGATCTTTTGTGGACTCAGCTCCACTTTCCGGCCCGAACACCATAACCCTTAATCCCTTTATTCTTCAAAAAACTATCTATCTTTACCTTAAAAACATGTAATGAAGGAGCCTCAACTGCTTCACTGGGCAAGGAATTCCATAGATTCACAACCCTTTGGGTGAAGAAGTTCCTCCTAAACTCAGTTCTAAATCTACTTCCCCTTATTTGAGGCTATGCCCCCTAGTTCTGCTGTCACCCGCCAGTGGAAACAACCTGCCCGCATCTATCCTATCTATTCCCTTCATAATTTTAAATGTTTCTATAAGATCCCCCCCTCATCCTTCTAAATTCCAACGAGTACAGTCCCAGTCTACTCAACCTCTCCTCATAATCCAACCCCTTCAGCTCTGGGATTAACCTAGTGAATCTCCTCTGCACACCCTCCAGCGCCAGTACGTCCTTTCTCAAGTAAGGAGACCAAAACTGAACACAATACTCCAGGTGTGGCCGCACTAACACCTTATACAATTGCAACAGAACCTCCCTAGTCTTAAACTCCATCCCTCTAGCAATGAAGGACAAAATTTCATTTGCCTTCTTAATCACCTGTTGCACTTGTAAACCAACCTTCTGTGACTCATGCACTAGCACACCCAAGTCTCTCTGAACAGCGGCATGCTTTAATATTTTATCGTTTAAATAATAATCCCGTTTGCTGTTATTTCTACCAAAATGGATAACCTCACATTTGTCAACATTGTATTCCATCTGCCAGACCCGAGCCCATTCACTTAACCTATCCAAATCCCTCTGCAGACTTCCAGTATCCTCTGCACTTTTCGCTTTACCACTCATCTTAGTGTCATCTGCAAACTTGGACACATTGCCCTTGGTCCCCAACTCCAAATCATCTATGTAAATTGTGAACAATTGTGGGCCCAACACGGATCCCTGAGGGACACCACTAGCTACTGATTGCCAACCAGAGAAACACCCATTTATCCCAACTCTTTGCTTTCTATTAATTAACCACTCCTCTATCCATGCTACTACTTTACCCTTAATGCCATGCATCTTTATCTTATGCAGCAACCTTTTGTGTGGCACCTTGTCAAAGGCTTTCTGGAAATCCAGATATACCACATCCATCGGCTCCCCGTTATCTACTGCACTGGTAATGTCCTCAAAAAATTCCACTAAATTAGTT
Organism: Scyliorhinus canicula; assembly: GCF_902713615.1. Taxonomy (NCBI): domain Eukaryota; kingdom Metazoa; phylum Chordata; class Chondrichthyes; order Carcharhiniformes; family Scyliorhinidae; genus Scyliorhinus; species Scyliorhinus canicula. The sequence goes on along the minus strand of NW_024056009.1, from coordinate 68,097 downwards.
AGGCACGACCTGCCTTTTACGAACCCATGCTGCGTCTGCCCAATGGGACAATTTCTATCCAGATGCCTCGCAATTTCTTCCTTGATGATAGATTCCAGCATCTTCCCTATTACCGAAGTTAAACTCACTGGCCTATAATTTCCTGCTTTCTGCCTACCTCCTTTTTTAAACAGTGGCGTCACGTTTGCTAATTTCCAATCCACCGGGACCACCCACATTTCCTGTGTGACTGTGTAACTCGGGAACTATGAGAAGGAACTGAATATTTTCAGTTCCTCTAACAGATGTACCTCAGAAAGCAGAAATCTCTGGAGTTCCCCATGTCCTCATTGCTGTCCCCTTGGGTATAACGGCTCTCAGTCAGGTGGAGTCAGTCACACGTGTCTCTGTCATGTTTCCATTCCTATTTTATCACACACCTCCCAGTGACACTCACCACAACACAGAAACCTCAAAATACCATTACTTCCTTACACTTTGTCCTCCTATTACAGGGATATTTGTTGGGCCTTTTGTCTCAATTAATGTCAGTTTACCTGCAGGTACAATGACCTCAGAGACACTGGAACCAGACGCTGTTTATTATACCCGACTCCATTCAGCCCAGAACCTGAAGTGGTAACAGACACCAGAATTGGAATAAAAGGCAGTTTATTGTCTAATAAAGGGGGCGGCATGGTGGCCTAGTGCTGAGCACTAGATCCTAGAATTTACAGTGCAGAAGGAGGCCATTCGGCCCATCAGGTCTGCACAGGCCCATGGAAAGATCACCCTATCTAAGCCCACACCTCCCCCCTATACCCGTAACCCAGTAACCCCATCTAACCTTTTTTGACACTCAGGGCAATTTAGCATAGCCAATCCACCTAACCTGTACATCTTTGGACTGTGGGAAGAAACTGGAGCACCCGGAGGAAACCCATGTAGACACGGGGAGAACATGCAGACTCCGCACAGACATTGACCCAAGACGGGAATCGAACCTGGGATTCTGGAGCTGTTAAGCAACTGTGCTACTCGTGGTGCCAAGGTCCCGATTTCGATCCTTGCCCTGGGTCACTGTCAGTGTGGTGTCTGCACATTCTCCCTGAGTCTGCGTGTGTCTCACCTCCACAACCTGAAGATGTGCAGTGTAGGTGGATTGGTCACTAAATTGCCCCTTAATTGGAAAAAAATGAATTGGGTACTCTGAATTTATTTTTTTTAAGGTTATTTTCTAATGGGACAAATCAACACACACCAGAAGTGGATTATATTATGTTGTTAACAAACCATGACTACTTCACTATTATTTGAAAACCAAATTTAGTTATGATTTTCTAGATTCTCACTATTATCATTACATTGGATCCAATGATGTGTTCACTCACACACCACAGTCTGATTCTTATTATGGGAACAGAGACTGTGATTGTTACTCTCAAAGTGAGTGAATCCTTTGCTGTTTCTCCTCTGGGCCCCATCTCCACTATTATTGTCTGATTGTCCCACTGAGACTCTCACTGTTATTATTGGACAATCAGCCAGTCAGTCTGAGCCTGTGGCCACTCTCACCAACTGGAACTGTCACAATGCCCGGGTGATTGACGGCAGCTCATGAATCACTTTCGCAGAGTATTAGAAGTGAAGGAATTTCAGTCAGGAAATTCAAACTAAACATCACATCAGGATCTACACTCACCAAAACATTCGTAACACAAATATCATGGGAGTTTGAAGATGGAAGGTAGATGCACCGTTCAGAGGGGAGAAACCGTACACGTGCTCTGTGTGTAGACAAGGCTTCAGTCGATCATCTGGCCTTTCGAAACATAAATGCAGTCACACCGGGGAAAAACCATGGGAATGTGAGGATTGTGGGAACGGATTCAATTATCCATCCAAGTTGAAAATCTATGAGCGCACTCACACTGGGGAGAGACCGTTCACCTGCTTCGAGTGCGGGAAGGGATTCACACACTCATACCACTTGCAAACACACCAACACATTCATGCTGGGGAGAGGCCATTCACCTGTTCGCAGTGTGGGAAAGGATTTGCTCATTCCTCCAATCTGCTGAGACACCAGCGAATTCACACTGGGGAGAGACCATTTAAATGTCCAGACTTGGGAAGTGTTATAAAAGTTCTGGAGAACTGTTGTCCCATCAACGTGTTCACACCGAGGGAGGCCGATTCAGGTGCTTTCACTGTGGGACTGGGTTCAGACGATCACCTGACCTCTCTGTACATAAGCGAGTTCACACTGGGGAGAGACCATTTAAATGTCCAGACTGTGAGAAGTGTGAAGTGTTATAAAAGTTCTGGGGAATTGATATGTCATCACCGTGTTCATACTGATGAGAGACCGTTCAGGTGCTCTCACTGTGGAAGTGGATTCAGGCGATCATCTGACCTCACTGTACACCAGCGAGTTCACACTGGAGAGAAGCCGTTCACCTGCTCCGAGTGTGGGAGGGGATTCACTCAGTTATCCAACCTGCTGATGCACCAGCAAGTTCACAAGTAACTTCAGTGATTGGTTACTGTTCATCACATCCTGGACTGGAACATGTTCACTGGGGTCAATTGCCTCTGATGTTTATCAGCTCTACTCCAGTCACAAGGAATTAAATTCTGAATAAACATCAAGTCAAATCAGTTTATGTTTGGGACTTCCGGTGACGGCGGGCAGGAGGCAGCCGCACGTTGGAGGGCTCCCGTTCGGGAACGACATTGTCGGGGATTGACGCCTGGTCCTCGGGGCAGCGAAGGTTGTGAAGGACAGGAGAAAGCACAGGGAAGGGATATGTCGAGGACCAGTAAAACAACGGCTGTCAAAACAGCTGAAAGTCCGTCGGGGAGTAGAAAGGTCACCGCGGGGTCAAAGGAAAATGGAGGCGGGAGCACCAGGGGAGGCCGCATTGCTTACGGCTGAAGAAATAGCTAAGGTGATGGCTGCGGAATTTGAAAGGCAGTTTACAAAATACATGGAGACAATGAGGAAGGAGATGAGGGAGGTTTTGATTGTGCTGGTGGAGGAGGTGATATCCCTGGTGAGGACGGCGGTGGCAAGCGCAGTAGCAGAGGTGCGGGAGCAAGGGGAGGCGCTGAAGGAAGTGGAGGAGACATTATTGCAGCACGGTGATCAACTTACCTCGATGGGGAAGGAGATGCGGACGGTGATGGAGATTAACAAGGATCTGCGAGGGAAAATGGAAGACCTGGAAAACAGATCCAGGTGACAGAATTTGAGGATTGTGGGGCTGCCCGAAGGAGTTGAAGGGCCGAGGCCGACTGAGTATTTTGCCACTATGCTGGTGAAGCTATTGGGGCAGGGGGAGGATCCCTCCCGATATGAACTGGATCGGGCTCATTGGTCGTGGAGGCCTGTACCAAAGGCACGTGAGCCGCCAAGGATAGTGGCTCTGTGCTTCCGTAGGTACAGTGTGAAGGAGAAGGTCCTGTGCTGGGCCAAGCAGAAGTGGGTGGTGCAGTGGGCTGGAGCTGGTATACGTGTATACCAGGACTTTACGGTGGAGCTGGCGAGGAGGCGGGCTGCTTTCAACCGGGTGAAGAGGGCACTGTACTTTAGCAAGGTGCAGTGCGGCATTGTATATCCAGCGAAGCTAAGGGTGACTTGCAAGCTCAAGGACTTTTACTTTGGAACGGTGGAAGCAACGGAGGAGTTTGCGAAGGCAGAAGGACTGTGGCAGAACTGAGAATTTGGGAAATGGCCATGTGCCGATGTAACCTCATGACTGCATTTTCTTCCTTTTTTTGTTTCACTGAGTGTGAGTGTATGGGCTAAAGGAGCCGATGTTGTATATATTTGGACAAGGGAAGTGATGGGACTTTCACTCGAAGTGAGGTTCTTTGGGGTGTAGGTGGATATGCGGGGATTGTGTGCTAAAAGGGGATTTCTGGGCTTTCCTGGGGCCGGGCAAGGGGGGAAGGGACCCGGGCGGGGGCCTCCTCGTTGGCCGGTTTAAGCCGGTCAGTGAACGGGAGTGAGATGGGGGAGGGGCTGCGGCCACCAGAGCCTGGCCGAACAGGGTCCGAGTGGTCTAGCCGGGGTGTAAAGTTGGGGGCAAGGAACCGAGATTGGGGGAGGAGTTTTACAAGAGGCAGTGGACGGGAGGATATGGGGGGGGGGGGGGGGCGGTTTACAACTCTTGGGTATCACGTACGGCACTTTCAGAGGTTGGATGGCGTTGAGTGTATGGGGAGGGGGGGGGGGGGTGGACTCGATGGTGACCATGGGCGTTCCGGACTCCTTTTTTCTTCTTCTCCTTTGTTTTTTGTTTCCACCGTGGGAGGGGTTGTTTTATTGGATGCTTATATTGACAGGTGGGCCGTTGTTGGGGGTGGTGGGAGGATGGGATCGTTATTATTGTTAAGGGGATTGATTTTGTATTTGTTACCGTTTAGTGTCTGTGGGTGGGGTGTAAAATATGAGGGAAAATGTGAAAATGGAGAATAAAAACATTTATAAAACAAAAATCAGTTTGTGTTAAACAAAGCGTGTTGTGTCTTTTTAATATTGGTAACACAAGTTAGTTTCTTTTGAAGGTCTCTTCTCCCCATCTCCTCTATCCTCACCTCCAACAACAACTGTGAGGAGCTCACGCAGCTTTTTTCTCACTGAGATTGAGTCAATCCGATCAGCTGCCTCTGCTGCTTCCCTCCACTAACCTACCGGACCAAACTGTCTGTAAAGTATATTTGTGTCCAAGTTCTGAACTTACATCTTTCTCCATTTTTTTCTCCTACTTCCTGTCAGATCCCACCTTGTCCATGAGACCACCCCCCCGCCCCCATTCTGCTCCATTGATAATTCCCACAAACTGCTGGCATCCCAACTTCTCCATGTGAACCGATATTGGGAACAGCTCTCTCTCTGCTGGTACTGTCTCTCTCAGCATTAAATCCACTGTCATCATCGATCCTAAAAATACACTTGGCCCTCCCACCTTTGTAAATTACTCCTCCATCTCCAATCTCCCTGTGGTGAATCACAGCAGCGTAATTCACACTGTATTACACGTGTTGTACTATGTCTCTGTAAGCTCGGCACACGAGCAGTTGCACTGCTCTGCCACTAAGGGGAGATGTACTGGGAGTGTACGGGAGTTTGTACTGGGCTCCACCCTTGGCTCCACCCACGGCTCCTCCCCCCTAACCGGAAGTATAAAAGTTTTTTTTTCTTTTTTATCCTAAAGTTTAGAGTACCCAATTATTTTTTCCAATTAAGGGGCAATTTAGCGTGGCCAATTCACCTAACCTGCACATCCTTCGGTTGTGGGGGCAAAACCCACGCAGACACGGGGAGAATGTGCAAACTCCACACGGACAGTGACCCAGGGCCGGGATTCGAACCCTGGTCCTCAGCGCCGTAGGCAGCAATGCTAACCACTGTGCCACCGTGCTGCCCTAGTATAAAGATTGATGCTGAGAGCCTGCCTGCCAGTTCATCTGGAGTTCATCGTGTCATAGGCAGGCTCTGTTGTAAGACGATTAAAACCACTGTTTACTTCTAACCACGTGTCGCGTGAATTGATGGTCTCATCACTCCCTTTCCTGTCCAAAGTCCGTGCACTCGGTGTCCCCCAAGGCTCTGTCCTCGGCCCCTCCTATTTCCCATCTACAAGCTGCCACTAGGTGACATTATCCAAAAGCACCGTGTTAGTTTTCACATGGACACTGACAACACCCAGCTCTACCTCACCCCCATCCCTCTCCATTCCTCCACTGCTTTAAATTATCAAACTGATTATCCCACATCCAGTACTGGATGAGCAGAAATTTCATTCAATTAAAAATTGGGAAGATCAAAGCCATTGTCTTCAGTCACCATCACAAATTCCGTTCCCTAACTCCCGAGTCCATCCTTCTCCCTGGAAACTGTCTGAGGCTGAACCACACTCTGCATAATCTCCGTGTCAGATTTGACCTCTAGAGTGGAGGCACGGTGGCTGCTTCATGGGGCTGAGAACCCGGGTTTGATCCCAGCCCTGGGTCACTGTCCGTTTGGAGTTTGCACATTCTCCCCGTGTCTGCAGAGTAGGTGGATTGGCCACACTAAATTTCCATCAATTAATTTTATGATATCTTCTATCTCTACTTAATGTCACATTCTGGTTATTATTGTCTGTCCTGTATTACTGCCTTGTCCTTTCTCATCAACTTTCCAAATTTCCCCTCACTACAACCCTGTCCCCTCACCCACTAATATGTTTAAAGCTCTGTCTGCAGCCCTAGTTGTTTGATTCACCCAGGCACTACTTCCAGTGTGGTTCAAGTGAAGGTCAGCCCAATGGTGCAACATTCTCCTCACTATTGGTGCCAGTATCTTTATTGTCACAAGGAGGCCTCCACTGCAATGAAGTTACTGTGAAAAGCCCCCAGTCGCCACACTCTGGCACCTGTTCGGGTACACCGAGGGAGAATTCAGACTGTCCAAATGACCTAACAGCACGTCTTTTGGAACTTGTGGGAGGAAACTGGAGCGCTCGGAGGAAACCCATGCAGACATGTGGGGAGAAAGTACAGACTCTGCACAGACGGTGATCCTGGTGCTGTGAAGCTACAGTGCTAACCAATGTGCTACCATGAGTATCCTATCAATCAAACTCCATTTATCCAGGCCAATCACTGAACAAAGTGAACATCTCAACACTCTATGCCAATTTACTCATGGCTCAGGTATTCATTTGGAACACATTTGTGATCATGTTTTAATTGAGGCCAGGGCTGCTCGTGCGCTTTTAACAGAATCTGGATTCTTGAATCTTTCTCCAGTTTCTCTCCTATCTTCTATCTCCCTCTGAGTTTATATTGTCCATGAGACCCAACTTCTGTTCCCTTGACTCTTCTCACAAAACAGTTGACCATCCAACTTCTCTGTTAGCTGACACGTTTCCAGTTCTCTCTCATTTGGTTCTGTCCTTCAGAGTAGCACGGTAGCATTGTGGATAGCACAATCGCTTCACAGCTCCAGGGTCCCAGGTTCGATTCCGGCTTGGGTCATTGTCTGTGCGGAGTCTGCACATCCTCCCCGTGTGTGCGTGGGTTTCCTCCGGGTACTTCGGTTTCCTCCCACAGTCCAAAGATGTGCAAGTTAGGTGGATTGGCCATGCTAAATTGCCTAGTGTCCAAAATTGCCCTTCGTGTTGGGTGGGGCTACTGGGTTATGAGGATAGGGTGGAGGTGTTGATCTTGGGTAGGATGCTCTTTCCAAGAGCCGGTGCAGACTCGATGGGCCGAATGGCCTCCTTCCGCACTGTAAATTCTCATTTTAAATGCAACATCATCACCCATCCTAAACAGAACACTTGACCCCACCATCTTTGCAAATTGCCAAGACATCTGCAATCTCCCTTTCCTCTCCAAATCCCTTGTACTTGGTGCCTCTCCCCCCCCCCCCCCCCCTCCAAGGATCTAACTTTGGCTCCTCCTACTTCTCCACTACATGTCTTCTCAACCTTGTCCCTCGCCTGAGGTGTGGTGATCCCCAGGTTAAATCACCACCAGTCAGCTCTCCCTCTCAAAGGGGAACTCACCCTGTGATCGTCTGGGACTCTGACGACTTTAACTTCTATCTTTCCTAATGTTTGCTGCCCAGAACGGAACACAGTTCATGCAGTAAATGAGGAAAAGACAGCAGGAATTTCTCTAATCTGTGATTTACAAGGACACATTTTTGGTTCCCAGCAGTTACTTCAGTAATTTCCTAATTTTCCCTGAACTACTCTGCCTGTTAATTCTATTATTATGTGCTTTAGCACAGTGGGCTAAACAGCTGGCTTGTAATGCACAATGCCAGCAGCGCGGGTTCAATTCCCGTACCAGCCTCGCTGAACAGGCGCCGGAATGTGGCGACTAGGGGCTTTTCACAGTAACTTCATTGAAGCCTACTCGTGACAATAAGTGATTATGTTTTTATTATTATTTCTGATAGTTCCATGACTGTAGCTGTAAACATCACACATTAGAATTCAATCTGTTCCATTATTCAATTTGGTTTACATTTATGTTGAGGTTAATAACAGACAAACTCTGATCTGATTAGAGTTTCCAATCAGTTGATGCTGCGGAATGGAATGTCTGATCAGCGTTTCCACGATGACCTGTCTGCAGTGAAGCGCCTGCTTGAGTTTCTAACTCTGACTAAATGTCTCTCTCCCATAACACACAATATATAAGACATTGGATGTCAATGTATTTCAGCCATGTGATATTGTCTTCAAAAACTTAAAATGAGTCCAGATACACAAACTTTTCAGTGTGGGAGGACAAGTTGATAAAGTGTTTCAAAAACACATGGGATCGAAGGTTTTATAATTCTGGGTGTGGAGTACAAAATGACAGACGTCATGTAAACCTGTACAAATCATTGGTTAGGCTGGAGTTGGAATATCAGATCAGGTTTTGGGGATCTTACACCAGGAAGGATGTCAAGGCCATGGAGAGGTTGTAGAACAGATTCACTGAGATGATCCCAGGCAAGAGAGGCTTTAGTTACCAGGAGGGATTGGAGAACTGGGGCTCTTTTCATTCAAAAGAGGAACCGGTGACGGTTTCTCTTATCTCTGAATGAAATGTTGTTTTTAAAGTGAAGGGTGTCTGTACTGGAAAATCTGAGTACCAAGTACCAGCTTGAACCATTCTCCAATCAGTTACAGCACAGCTCCCTCTACATTGCCCCATGAAACACTCCCAAGGCTGATACAAAATGGTGCTAGATACAGAGTAAATCTCCCTCGATGCTTTTCCCATCAAACATTCCCATAATAGGTATAGCACAAGGTTAGATACAACGTAAATCCTCCTTGCCATGTCCCATCAAATACTACCAAAACAGGTACAGCATGGGGTTAGATACAGAAGAAAACCCCTTATACACTGACCCCATCAAACACTCCCGGACAGATACATGACGGGGTTAGATACAGAGTAAAGCTCCAGTTACACTCTTTACGATCTCTTATTCTATCTTCAAATAAAAATCAGAAGTTCAGTTGATTGGAGATGTCCAAAATATAATTTTATTTGCTAATCATTCACCTTGATACATTTGCATGAAAACTGAATCAAAAACGTTGATCAAAATAATACATAAACTAGTCAGAGCATAGCGAAAAGATATAAACAAAAGCATAAGAAAAGTATGAAGAAAATCACTTCAAACAAAAATCAATAGATGGTTCATAAGTTCATAAAAGCATAAATTCAGAACAAAACTTTAACCACAAAGTCTTACTCTTAAAGAAATTCTTACCGATGGTCTAATCCCTCATTTACTCTCATTGGTTTCTAATTCTCAGCTGGGACCTCCTGATTTATTCAAATAAATGTCTGTGACTTAGAAAATGATTTATTACGGGCAGCACGGTGCTTCAGTGGATAGCACTGCTGCCTCACGGCGCCGAGGTCCCAGGTTCGATCCCGGCTCTGGGTCACTGTCTGTGTGGAGTTTGCACATTCTTCCCGTGTTTGCATGGGTTTCGCCCCCACAACCCAAAGATGTGCAGGGTAGGTGGATTGGCCACACAAAATTGCCCCTTGATTGGAAAAAATTAATTGGGCACTCAAAATTTATTTTTTAAAAAGAAAATAATTTATTTATCAAACATTGGGCATTACTTAAGATTTCCTAATGTCCATCAAATTAATTCAGGGTGTACGTGCACCAGCCACCTGTGCCAATCTTACGAAGATACGGTACTTGCATTAACCTTGCTAAGTATTTCATACTAAATGTAATGGAATACAATGGTCTTAATCGTTACATGAAACGTTGATGCAAATTTTTATGAAACAATGTCTGAATTTCTGCAAACATGGTAATAGATTATTCCTTATCTGAAACAATGACTATCTTTCCAGTCATGTCTTTTTGAATAATTCCATTCTCTAGCTATGCACTCAATCTATCCTTAAAGGTGCCAAATAAATCATTTTGATAAATGTGATGTGCTGCATTTTGGGAGATCGAATCGGGGCAGGACCTACTCAGTTAATGGTAGGGAGTTGGGGAGAGTTATAGAACAAAGAGATCTAGGAGTACAGGTTCAGAGCTTCTTGAAAGTGGAGTCACGGGTGGACAAGGTGGTGGTGAAGAAGGCATTCGGCATACTTGGTTTCATTGGTCAGCACATTGGATACAGGAGTTGGGACGTCTTGCTGAAGTTGTACAAGACATTAGTACGGTCACACTTGGAGTACTATGTACAGTTCTGGTCCTATTATAGAAAGGATATTATTAAACTAAAGAGTGCAGATTTTCTTGGTTACTACCAGGACTTGATGCTCTGGGTTATAAGGAGAGGTTGAATAGACTGGGACTTTTTCCCTGGGGAATAGGAGGCTGAGGGGTGATCTTATAGAGGTCTATAAAATAACGAGCAGCATAGATAGGGTAGATAGTCAACATATTTTCGCAAAGGTAGGGAGTCTAAAACTAGAGAGTTTAGGTTTAAGGTAAGAAGGGAAAGATACAAAAGGGTCCAGAGAGGCAATATTTTCACACATAGCGTGGTGAATGTCTGGAACGAGCTGTCAGAGGCAGTAGTCGAGGCGGGTACAATTCTGTCTTTTAAAAAACATTTAGACAGTTCTATGGAAAAGCTGGGTATAGAGGGTTATGGGCGAAATGCGAGCAATTGGGACGAGCTCAATGGTAAAAACTGGGCAGCATGGACACGTTGGGCCGAAGGGCCTGTTTTCATGCTGTAAACCTCTATGACTCTATCCAACGCAGCAAAACATCCCTATATTCCATTTCCTTTGCAATAAACAATAATATTCCATGGACCTCCCTAACACTTGCTGTACCTGCAGACTTACTTGAGATCGGGCACCCCGATCCCTCTGTAACTCCGAGTTCTGCAATCTCTCTCCATTTAAATAAAGTAGTCCCCCGTTATACCGCGGTTCGCGATGTACGGCGGGGGTGCTTATAGACCTCAACTTTTTTCACTCTTTTTGAAACAACACCTTTTTAAGCCGGTGAACTTGTTTGTCATTCCGATTAGCCCCGATGATTAGCCCGATTAGCCGCGATGATTAGCTCGATTAGCCGCGATGATTAGCCCGATTACCCGCGATAAATAGCCGCGATGATTTGTAATTAAAGCGTATAAATACAAAATGCCTAAGCGCAAGTCTTACACAGTAAAGGAAAAGATAAATTTGATAGACCGTATTAGAAACGGCGAAACAGAGGCAAAATTATCCAGAGAGACTGATGTGCTAGAGTCAACCCTCCGTGGGTGGGAGAACGATGAGGACAGATCATCGACCAGGTCGTCCAAGAGGAGGCAGAAGAAGAGGCAGAAGAAGAAGAACCCCAGCCCACATTTGCAGCAAAGAGCCACTTGGATGCCATCACCCACCTGAAGTGACTTCGACCCCATATACATACTACATCTGAAGAACCTCCAGAGGCAAGCACAAGTCAAGATGAGGAAGGGGATGTGCCAGAAGAAACTCACAGACTTTTTCATGTGATTTAAATGATTTTTTAAAATATGCTTGTAAGTGCTATTTTATGTATTATTGTATATATTTTTGAGTGGTATTTTTAAATAAATTTAAAACTTGAAAGAACTTTGATGTTTTTTATTTAAAACGCCCTTCCATTCTTACATTGTAAGGCTATTACATCCACAATACCTGAAACTACCCTGATAGGTTCACTTGTAATTATTCTTTCCCGCAGCAGAATATTATCTGGCCATGTGTTGCTCTTTCAAACTTTTCGTAGGCTATCCGCGGCTCGGATGCAACGCGGGTGGCTGTCTTGAACCCCAACACCCGCGGTATAACGGGGGACTACTGTAATATTGTTTTATTTAATACTTCCTGACAAAGTGGACAATTCACATTTTCCAAAGTTAGGCTCCATCTATCAGTTTTTTGCCCACTCACTTAACCTACTTATAGTCCTTTGCAGACTCCTTAAATCCACTTCACAAATTACTTTCCTGCCTGTATTTGAGGCATCAGAAAATGTAGCCGTCAGACATTCAATCCCGTCATCCAACACATTCATACAGATTGTAAATGGTTGAGAGCCCAGCACTGAACCTGGTGACATTCCACTTGTCACATCTTATCCACTTAGAAATGAGCCATTTATACCTACTGGCTGCTTCCTGTTCGCTAACCAATCCTCTATCCATGCTGGTATGTTGACCCCACACCCATGAACTCTTTTATTTGTGTAATAACCTTTGATGTGGCACCTTGGGAAATACCTTCTGGAAATCCAGATAAAGCACATCTACAGCTTCCCCTCAAGTGAATAAATGTAATCAGGAAAAGTCCAACAAATTCAAATATTTTCCTGTTAAAAGGTAATTGATGAAACAGAACATGATTTTTTTTAAATGTGACTGGAGAGAGGGATAATCACAGGTTAAAGAGGTGTGAATAGTGTCAAGCCAGGACCGACTTCTTTGCAGCCTTCAACACATCATCGGAGAAGAGGAACACCTTGCCACGGTCATCCCCAAACCCCCACTACCTGCCTTCAACCACACAACCGCAAACAAACCATTGTTTACAGCAAACTAATCAGCTTTCAGAACAGCAATACGACACTACACAACCCTGCCATGGCAACCTCTGCAGGACGTGCCAGATCATGGGCATGGGGACCACCATTACACGTGAGAACAGCATTGGCACAAGCACTAGAGAGACAGAAAGGTGCCCGAGGCTTAAATAGGGAGTCAAAATTTATAGATTAGGATGTCCGTAAAGGTCAGCAACTTGTTGGAAAAAAATCAAATTCCCAGTCAACAAATTAAAGGATCACACGACGGGACTTCACGTTTTATGACTTTTAATGCAACAAACAAACAAACTAGAAGCTACTTTGACAAAGGGACATCTGGACTTGAAACGTGAGCTCTTTTCTCTCCCTACAGATGCTGACAGACCTGCTGAGATTTTCCAGCATTTTCTCTTTGGTTTTAAAAGCTACTTTAACTCAGAAGCCTACACATTAAACTATAAAATTGAACTTTGCCCTTTTACATAAACTATAATCACACTCCACGATTATAGTTACTCTGTCCTGGAAGTCAAAACTTAATTGTCTCAGAATCTGTCCAAAGTGGTGATTCATTCCCGAGGATTTACTTCCGTTCTTCGACCAAGACACCGAGAAACAAGGGAGAATAGAATAGAATGTGAACTAGCAAAATACATCAAAATGGACTGTTGAAGCTTCTGTGGCTATGTAAAAGGGAAACATTTGGCTCAGACAAAGATTTGGCCGTTCCAGATAGAGTCAGGAGAATATAGAATGCAGAATAGATATCTCGACTGTCACCTCGTTCAACACTCTGGGATGCGGATCATCAGCTTTTGGGGATTTATTCACTTTCAACCCTATTCATTTCTCCAGTACTACTTTTTCACCAATACTAATCTCTGCCAGTCCCTTGGTTCTCTGGTGTTTTGGGGACAATTTCTGTATCTTCCTCTGTGAAGACAGACACACATTGTTTAGTTTCTCTGTCATTTCCTTACTTCCCATTATAAACTCTCCTGTCTCTGCCTGGAATGGACCCACATTGGTCTTTGCTAATCTTTTCCTTTTCACATTCCTGTCGAGGCTTTTCCAGTCGGTTTTTATCTTTCTCGCCAGTTTACTCTCTTCGGTTTCTTGGTCCTCCTTTGTTGAATCCCAATGGATCTCATGCAATCTTTAACTTTTCTTGTTAACCAAGGTTGCATCACTTTTCCTGTTGGATATTTGTTCCTTAAAGGAATCTATATTTAGAACATAGAACATGGAGAAATACAGCACAGAACAGGCCCTTCGGCCCACGATGTTGTGCCGAACTTTTGTCCTAGGTAGAATTTTGGACACTAAGGGCAATTTAGCATAGCCAATCCACACAACGTGCACATCTTTGGACTATGAGAGGAAACCAGAGCACCCGGAGGAAACCCACGCACACACGGGGAGGATGTGCAGACTCCACACACACAATGACCCAAGCCGAAATCGAACCTGGGACCCTGGAGCTGTGAAGCAATTGTGCTATCCACAATGCTACCATGCTGCCCTTAAGAACAAATTAATCTACACTCCGTTATTCTACCATAATCCATGTACCTATCCAATGGCCGCTTGAAGTTGTATTTATGTGAATAAAAGTTGCAAAAATCCCAGAGGGCCATCGGCTGCTCTCCCCTTTGACAGAGAGAGAGCTGACTGGAGGTGATTTAACCCGAGGGTCAGCACACCTCAGGCGAGGGGCCTGGTTGAGAAGGCGGGGCCTTCATGGATAAACCCAGCCAGTACGGGAGTTGAATCCTCACTGTTGGCCTTGCTCTACATCACCAACCAGTCGGCCAGCCAACTGAGCAAACCGACCCCCTGATAAATATGTAATAATTCCTTAAATATTAGGCATTCCCTGTACCAATCAATTTCCCAGTCCACCTCAGACAACTTGCCCCTCGCACCCTGATAGTTTTCTTCTGTGAGGAACACTCAGATAAATTAAACAAAATAACCAGGTAACCACCAGGGCCCATCTCCATGGCAACGTGGCATGCTTTGGCGGGGTACCAAACAGAAATAGCAACTAAATATCTTCACATTTCCAAACACCCTTTCACTCTGTGATCCTTGTGCAATTTGAAGCCAGGTATTAGCAACAAGGCTCAAAGAGAATCAGCCCACTGGAGGCAAAGTGGTGAGACCGGCCAGTCCAGCAGAAAGAAACCCTCCGACCATCCCCACTGACCACCTGTCAGAATGAACAAAATGTAGTCCTGGGTGCGGAGCAGAAACAATAACAGCAGAATCCAACCCCTGTAATTGATTGTGAAATTGTTGGTGTCACAGCAGGTGCGATGAAACATGCAATCCCGTCTCACATTGAGATGTGAATGGCCTCTCCCCAGTTTGAACTTGGTGTCTCCGCAGGTTGGATAACTGAGTAAATCCTCTCCCACACTGAGAGCAGATGAATGGTCTCTCCCCAGTGTGAACTCGCTGGTGTCTCCGCAGGTCAGATACTGCACTAAATCCTTTCCCACACTGACTACAGTTGAACGGCCTCTCCCCAGTGTGAACTCGCTGGTGTTTCTGCAGGTTGGATACCTCAGTAAATCCCTTCCCACACTGAGAGCAGGTGAATGGTCTCTCCCCAGTGTGAACTCGCTGGTGTTTCTGCAGGGTGGAAAACTGAGTAAATCCTTTCCCACACTGAGAGCAGGTGAATGGCCGCTCCCCAGTGTGAACTCGCTGGTGTCTCCGCAGGTCGGATACTTCACTAAATCCTTTCCCACATTGACAACAGGTGAACGGCCTCTCCCCAGTGTGAACTCGCTGGTGTTTCTGCAGGTCGGATACTTCAGCAAATCCTTTCCCACACTGGGAGCAGGTGAATGGCCTCTCCCCAGTGTGAACCCGCTGATGTCTCAATAGGTGGGACGAATCACAGAATCCCTTCCCACATTGGGAGCAGGTGAACGGCCTCTCCCCAGTGTGAACTCGCTGGTGTGACTGCAGGTTGGATAATTGAGTAAATCCTTTCCCACACTGGGAGCATGTGAACGGCCTCTCCCCAGTGTGACTGCGTCGATGAGTCTCCAGCTGAGATGGGAATCTGAATCCCTTCCCACAGTCCCCACATTTCCACGGTTTCTCCTTGTTTTGGGTTTCCTCGTGTCTCTCCAGGTTGGGCAATCACAGATACAACATGGGTATGGTCTCTCCCCGCTGTGAATGGTGTGATTTATTTTCAGGCTGTGTAACTGGTTAAAGCTCTTCCCACAGTCACTTAACTGGAACACTCTCACTCGGGTGTGTGTTGTGTGGGTCTTGGTGCTTTTCCAGTCACACTGATGTTTCCACAGTCAGTTCACTGGAACTCTCTCACTCGGGTGTGTGTTGTGTGGGTCTCGGTGCTTTTCCAGCCACACTGATGTTTGAAATGTTTAGAAGCTGACAGTTCAGGCAATCAGTTCTTCTTCTAGATTCAAAGGCGGATGATATTCAGAGTCCGATGATATTCAGGTCCCCAAGCAATTGCGTGACTCTGTCAGATCGTGATGTAACGTTTGAGATTTCTGTCTGTCATTCCTCCTCATCTAATATCCTGTGAAAACAATATACCAAAGTCATCATTGTTAGTACAGGATAGAAACTCAGACAGACAATTCTAGTTCCGATGGAACATAATTTCCTCTCTCGTTCTCCAAAAGCTTTAAATCACCATCCCACATAATCTCCCTCCATTCTCACTCTGCTGTATCTAATATTCACCCTCCCAATTCTCCTGAAGGTGCTGGTTCATGTTGATTGACAGATGCAAGCTCAGCTCACAGCTTCCTGACCAGGACATAGAGATTAGAATAGGAGCAAGACTAGGCCATTCGGCCCACTGAGTCTGCTCAACTATTCAATGAGATCCTTGGCCAATCTACCTCAGCACCGTTTTCCCACACTATCCCCCATATCCCTCAACAACTTCAATATCTAGAAACCTATCAGTCTGTGTCTTGAAAATACTTGATGACTGAAGGTCCAGAATCCTCTGGGGTAGAGAATTCTAAACCTTCACCACATCCTCCAGGAAAGAAATCCCTTCTCATCTCAGCTTTCTCTCCATTTTCCTGCCAGTTCCCCATAACGCTCGACACCCTCTATCAGAAATCTGTCTGTGGCTGAGGGTAGGGGGGTGTCAGCCATGTGATACGGGAGTGGGAGTAGCTGCTTTTCCGCAACCTCTGGTGCCACTCACCTATAATCTGTCACTTATCCCGATTGCCCGGCACTATTCTATATAATCCTTGAATTCATATTTATTATCGTGTTCCTGGAACACTTCAGAGTTCGGCCTGGTAGGATTATAGAACACAGAACAGTACAACGCAAAACAGGCCCTTCGGCCCTCGATGTTGTGCCGAACAATGATCACCCTACTCAAACCCACGTATCCACCCTATACCCGTAACCCAACAACCCCCCCTTAACCTTACTTTTTTTAGGACACTATGGGCAATTTAGCATGGCCAATCCACCTGACCTGCACATCTTTGGACTGTGGGAGGAAACCGGAGCACCCGGAGGAAACCCACGCACTCACGGGGAGGACGTGCAGACTCCGCACAGACAGTGACCCAGCCGGGAATCGAACCTGGGACCCTGGAGCTGTGAAGCATTTATGCTAACCACCATGCTACCGTGCTGCCGATTATGTCGGAAAAAGTGAAGATAGGCGTCGATAAAACAGCGCTGGCAGATTCAGTGGGAATGTTGTCTTTTCAATATGGCGGCCTGACCCTCAGGAGGTCTCTCGACCCCACGCTCTCCGGGGCTCTGGGAGGTGGCGGAAATGATGACTGCCGACATTATCCATGTTATTGACCAGAGTGTGCTCATGCGGCCCAGCTGTAAAACGCCATGAAGAGGCTCGATGATCTGGAGGAGAGAATTCTGAGCATTCAGCAAGATGCCTCCTCAACGGCGGCAAGAATTCAATCCTTTGAAAACCAGCCGAGTGGCTGGTGGAGGTCCTGGAGGACTTGGAGGACCGAGGGCCGGAGAAAGAACATCCGAGTCTTCAGCCTATCAGATGGTCATCATAGAATTTACAGTGCAGAAGGAGGCCACTCGGCCATCAAGTCTGCGCCTTGGAAACAGCACCCCACCCAAGCCCATACCTCCAGCCCATCCCCGTAACCCCATGTAACCTTTTATTTGGGCACTAAGGGATATTTATCATGGCCAATCCACCTAACCTGCACATCTTTGGACTGTGGGAGGAAACCGGAGCACCTAAAGTAAACCCACACAAACACAGGGAGAATGTGCAGACTCCGCACAGACAGTGACCCAAGTCGGGAATCGATCCCGGGACCCTGGAGCTGTGAAGTAACTGTGCTAACCACTGTGCTATGATGCTGCCCATAAATGATGTTATTTTCTGTCCATTTATTGTAGAGAGTAAGGCTCCCGTTCGGTTCTTCAAGGACCGACTGCCATGTTTTCTCAGGCTGGATGTGAAGCCTGGCCGTTTCAAATTAGAAAGGGTTCATCGTATCCTGTCTCTGAGGCTGAGGGATAGTTTTCATCCCAGGCAAGTAATCATTTACTTCCACAACTTGAGAGAATGTCCTGGAGAGGGAGCGGCGAGGTGGCACCTGGCTCCAGGAAGGAATGAGGATCTACTTCTTCCAGGACTTTCGGCAGCAACACAAAGCGCCGAGGCTTCGATGAAGTTCAAAGGCAGCTCAAGCCTGTGGGGAGTGAATTATGTCAGGCTTTATCGTGAGACCCGAAAAATGGTATCCAACAACTCCGTCAAGTCTTTCAATAATCCAACTATCGCCTTGGTCTTCATTAAATCCATGAAGGGCAAGGATCTGGAGGGATGGTTTGCAGCTCGGACTAACTCAGGTTCTAATCTGGACTCTTTCCCTATCATGGTGTTGTCTGAATTTCAGAATCACAGAAATACACAGAGGGACAGGAGTAGGCCATTCAGCCCCTCGAGTCTGTCCTGCCATTTAGTGAGATCATGGCTGATCTGTGACCTCACTCCATATTCCTTCGTATCTTTGCTCAACAAAAGTCTATCTATTTCAGATACAAAATTAACAACTGTTCCAGCTTCACCTGCTGTTTGTGGGAGAGAGTTCCAAACCTCTCCCACCCTGTGTGTGAAGACGTTCTTCCTAACATCTCTCCTGACCAGTCCAGGCCTGATTTTTAGACAATGATCCCAGTTTTAGAATCTCCAACAATTGGAAATAGTTTATCTTTGTCTACCCTGTCTTTCCCTGTTAATATCATAAATACTGCAATCAGATCACACCTTAACCGTCTAAATTCTCGCAAAAACAGGTCTAATTTGTTTAATCTCCCGTCGTAAGCCCTGTAGTCCAGGTATCGTGGCGTATTGTTTTAGTAAATCTATATTGCAGTCCCTCCAAGACCAAAATATCCTCCCGAAGGTGTGGTGCCCAGAATGGCTCACAGTTCTTCAAGTGGGGTCTCACAGGGTTTTGTATAACTGCAGCATAACTTCTGTGACGTTATACTCCAATCCCCTAGGTATGAATGCCTTTAGCTTTTTTGATTATTTTCTAGACTTGTCCGTGACATTTTCAGGGAGTTGTCCTATGGCTTTGTGTGTGTCTGGGGGTGGTGTCCTGTGTGTGTGTCTGGGGGAAGGTGTGCTGTGTGTGGGTGAGTGTGTCTGTGGAGGATGTATCCAGTGTGTCTGGGGGGAGATGTGCTGTGTGTGGGTGGGTGTCTGGGGGGTGGTGTGTGTGTGGGTGGGTGTCTGCGGGGAGGTGTCCTGTGTGTGGGTGGGTGTCTGGGGGGAGGTGTCCTGTGTGTGGGTGTGCGTCTAGGGGAGGTATCCTGTGTGTGGGTGTGTATCTGGGGGAAGCCAGCAGCTTCAGCTGCCGCTGGCCCCGCTTCCGCGACAAGAGGCCGCAGTGGCTGCAGGCCCAAGAGGGCCAGACCGTCACCCTGCGCTGCTCGGCCGACGGCCAGCCGCCGCCCCTCATCCTGGTGCTCAACCCACGGCATCAGCGGCTGGGCCACCCCGAGGCTGGGATGGGCCTCCCCGGGGGCCTGGGCCCAGTAGGCGAGGACCTGGGCCTGAACCCCAAGGACCACAGCCTCCTCCCCGGGCGCCCGGACCCCCGTCTGCCCCTCGCTCCTTTCCGGCCCTAACTCTGCCGGACGGCAGCCTGCAGATCACCTCGGTCCGCCGCATGGACTCCGGCACCTACCGCTGTGTGACCCGCAACGCCAGTGGCAACGACACGGCCTCGGCCTTGCTACAGATGCGGTCGCTGCAGGAGCTGGGGCTGGCCGGGCGCTCCAACTCCTGGGCCAAGGCCGGCCTGCGGCGGTGTCGCTCTGCTTCACTTTACTGAGAAGGCATCCCTCTGACAAAGCCATGCTGACTATTCCTGATCAAACCTTGCCTCTCCAAGTGGAGATGGATTCTTTCCTTCTGAATTTTCTCCGATAGTTTCCCTACCTCTGACGTGAGACTCACTGGTCTGTAGTTCCCTGGTTTATCTCTGCAAACTTTCTTAAATAGTGAGATCATATTAGCTATTCTCCAGTCCTCTAGCACCATCTCATCACCAAAGAGGAATTAAAAATTTGGGTCAGAGCCCCTACAATCTCTCTTGCCTCCCACAGCATCCTGCGACACAATTCATCCAGACCTGGAGATTTGTCCACTTTTAAGCCTGCCAACACTTCCAATGCCTTGTCACTCCCTCTGTCAAATCACTCAAGAACCTCTCAGTCTCTCTCTGCGAGTTCAATATCTACTTCCTCATTCTCTTGGCTGGAGACAGAGGTGAAATATTTGTTCATCACCCAAACCAATGTCCTCTAAAGTTTCTCTCCATTTAAATAATAAATTGCCTTTTTATTCCTCTGACCAAAATGGATAACCTCACACTTACGCATGTTAAATTCCATCTCATCAAATGTACTCTGGAAGTCCAAATACGTCTACAGGACCCCATTATCCATTTGGCTTGTTACTTCAAAGAGCTCCAAACAAATGAGTCAAACAAGATCTACCCTTCACAAAACCACGCTGGCTCTGATGGATTGCGGTTTGACTTTCCAAAGGTCCAGCTACTACTTCCTCAATAATGGATTCTAACAGTTTCCCAACAGGTTTTAAACTAGTTTCCGCCTTTTTGAACAAGAGGGGTTACATTAGTCTTTTCCACTAATCCAGTGACATTGAAGATTTTCTCAGTGACCCTCAGTCACAATCACTGAGACTAACTTTAAATTCCAGATTTTATTAATTGAATGGATTGGAGCCCATGTCCCCAGAACATTTTCCTGTCTCTCTGGGTGACTAATGCAGTGACATTGTCACTGGGTCAGTGTCTCCCCCCCCTGGTCTCTGTGAGGTTGTTTGTGGAGAGAAGCCGGAAGTGACGGTGACGGACACTGAGAGTGGAGAATGTTCATTGTTTCACATTCGGCTCTGGGGCCACATTTGGGATTTTTAAACCCGTCCCCGACACCTCACAAAGCCAGGACAATGATTGACGGCAGCTCCTGACCAATAGGGCTCAGGGGGCCGATTCGGAGGACCGACTGGCAGCGGCAGGTCCTCCAGCCAATCGGAGTGAATGAGGGGGCGGGACTGGGCCGAGTGAAGCATGCGCAGTGCGATTAATGGCGGCGCAACGGAAGTTCTTTTTGGGATCCACAATCCGGAAAGGTGGGAATGGCGGGATCGAGGGAGAGCTCGATTAGGCGCATCGTTGGACACACTTCTTAAACATGTTTTGTACACCGAAAACCCGGAAAAATAACCTACCGGTACCGTGGGGCCTCCATCTTTCTCACAGACGGAACAACCAGACCACCATCTCTCTCTCGCGCGCACTAGCGGTACTGCGCATGCGCACGAGCCAACTTTATGGGGCACTAGCAGCAATGCGCGCGCGCACCCACCACCTTTGTTGGGGGCGGTAGTAGCGAAGCGCGTCCACCATCTTTATTGGGGGCAGCAGCAGGCTCGGTCGCCATCAGTGTTGAGGGCAATATTTTTCAAATGTTTCTTCATGACACAGTGTTTCACTCCGAGTTACAAATTCTTATGCCTGAGACCGAACAATTATATATGTCCAGGGCAGTTCGTATTTATTGTGCCCTGACAGAATCAAACTTTTTAACACATCTCAGAGAAACGTTACAAAATAACAATTGACAGTGAGCAACATTTTAAAAAAAATTTAGAGTACACAATTATTTTTTCCAATTAAGGTGCAATTTAGAGTGGCCAATCTACCTATCCTGCACATCTTTGGGTTGTGCGGGTGAAACCCACGCAGACACGGGGAGAATATGCAAACTCCACACAGACAGTGACCCAGGGCCAGGATTCGAACCCGGGTCCTCAGCGCCGTAGGCAGCAATGCTAACCACTGCTCCACCGTGCTGCCCTCCAGTAAGCAACATGAGGAGATATTAGATTTTTTTTTTTATAAATGTTTTTATTCAGTTTTCATATTTTATATTGAACAAATTACAAATTGTTAGGAGAGAAAAAAAAACAAAAACAAACACGCAAAAATTAACATACATATTTACAGGTAAGCATCTTCGTAGTAGTAACTGCGCCCGCCCCCCCCCCCCCCCCCTCACCCCCTCAACATGTTTATTTAGTTTGGTTTTGGGCCTTAGCTAGCCATCGAACCCCCGTACCGAACCTGTAGCCCCCCCCCCCCTCCCGCTACCTTCCCCCGACTATTCTTCCTCTTGTACATTGGCCACAAATAGGTCCCGGAACAGTTGCATGAATGGCTCCCACGTTCTGTGGAAGCCGTCGTCCGACCCTCGGATGGCAAATTTGATTTTCTCCATTTGGAGAGATTCCGAGAGGTCGGACAGCCAGTCCGCAGCTCTGGGCGGTGCTGCTGACCGCCAGCCAAACAGGATTCTACGGCGGGCGATCAGGGAGGCAAAGGCAAGGGCGTCCGCCCTCCTCCCCAGGAATAGATCTGGCTGTTCTGAAACCCCGAAGACCGCCACTATCGGGCATGGCTCCACCCTCACTCCCACCACTTTGGACATAACCTCGAAGAAGGCTGTCCAGTACTCCACGAGTCTGGGGCAAGACCAGAACATGTGGGCGTGGTTGGCCGGGCCTCTTTGGCACCGTTCACATCTGTCTTCCACCTCCGGGAAGAACCTACTCATACGGGTTCTTGTTAAGTGGGCTCTATGTACCACTTTTAGTTGCGTCAGGCTGAGCCTTGCGCACGTGGAGGTGGAGTTGACCCTATGCAGTGCTTCGCTCCAGAGTCCCCACCCTATCTCCATCCCCAGGTCGTCCTCCCATTTCCTTCTTGTTGCGTCCAGTACGGTGTCGTCCCTGTCTACCAGTCGGTCATACATGTCACTACAGTTCCCTTTCTCTAGGATACTTGCGTCCAGTAGGTCTTCCAGTAGTGTCTGTCGTGGCGGTTGTGGGTACGTCCTTGTCTCCTTTCGTA
Organism: Scyliorhinus canicula; assembly: GCF_902713615.1. Classification (NCBI taxonomy): domain Eukaryota; kingdom Metazoa; phylum Chordata; class Chondrichthyes; order Carcharhiniformes; family Scyliorhinidae; genus Scyliorhinus; species Scyliorhinus canicula. The sequence goes on along the minus strand of NW_024056009.1, from coordinate 45,084 downwards.
GGAAGTTTTTGAGCTGCAGGTACCGTAGCTCGTTCCCCCCATCTAGCTGAAATTTCTGTCAGTTCGTCCAGTGTTGCGATCCTGTCGTCCGTGTATAGGTCCCTGACTGTCAGTGTCCCCCCGTCCTGCCTCCACCTTTTGAAGGTGGCGTCAGTCAGTGCTGGTGTGAACCTATGGTTGTTGCAGATGGGAGCCCTGTTCGACATTTTGGTCAGGCCAAGTTGCTGCCGCAGTTGGTTCCAGGATTGGAGGGTGGCTGTCACCACTGGGCTGCTGGAGTGTTTTTTGGGTGGGGATGGGAGTGCTGCCGTGGCGAGGGCCCGGAGGGAGGTTCCCATGCAGGAGGCCTCCTCCGCACGCACACACTCAGCTTCTGGCTCCTGGATCCATCCCCTTACTCGCTCGTCTGTTGCTGCCCAGTGGTAGAATTGTAGATTCGGGAGGGCTAGCCCTCCCCTGGTTTTTGTTTTTTGTAAGACCTTCTTTGGGATCCTAGCATTTTTACCCCCCCATACGAACGCCATGATGAGTTTGTCCAGCGCTTTGAAAAAGGCCTTGGGGATGTAGATCGGAATGGATCTAAACAGGAAGAGGAACCTGGGCAGTACGTTCATTTTGATCGTCTGAACTCTCCCCGCGAGGGAGAGCGGGAGTGTGTTCCATCTTTGCAGGTCCTTTTTAACTTCCTCCGTCAGGCTGGTGAGGTTCCATTTGTGGATCCCTTTCCAGTCATGGGCTATTTGGATCCCCAGGTAGCGGAATTTATGTCGGGCTTGATTGAACGGCAGCCCCTTTAGTGCTGCCCCCCCCCCCCCCCCCCCCCTTGCGGGTGTACTGGGAAGATCTCACTTTTGCTCATGTTGAGTTTGTAGCCCGAGAAGGCTCCAAACTCTTTCAGGAGCGCGATGATTCCGTCCATGCTGCTTTGTGGGTCCGAGATATAGAGGAGCAGATCATCCGCATAGAGTGAGACTCTGTGCTCTCTACCTCCCCTTCGGATCCCCCTCCAATTTTTTGCTGCCCTGAGCGCGATTGCTAGCGGTTCAATTGCTAGTGCGAACAGCAGCGGGGACAGTGGGCATCCTTGTCTGGTGCCCCTGTGCAGCTGGAAGTATTGGGAGTTGGTATTGTTGGTCTGTACACTCGCCATGGGAGCGTTGTACAGGAGCTTTACCCAAGCGGTGAACCCTGTTCCCAGCCCGAACCGCTCCAGTACCTCTATGAGGTATTTCCACTCGACTCTGTCGAAGGCCTTTTCTGCGTCCAGGGAGACGATCACCTCTTGTGTTCTCTCCCCGGAGGGGGTCATTATCACGTTCAGCAGGCGCCTGATGTTCGCGGTAAGCTGTCTACCTTTGACAAAGCCCGTCTGGTCCTCTGTGACCACCTCAGGTACACAGTCTTCTAGCCTCTTGGCTAGGATTTTGGCCAGTATTTTGGCGTCTGCATTCAGCAGAGGTATGGGTCTGTATGACCCACATTCCGTTGGGTCTTTGTCTTTCTTAGGTATCAGCGAGATTGAGGCCTGTGCTAACGTGGGTGGCAACGTGCCCCTAGTTAGCGAGTCTGTGAACATCTCCCGCAGGTGCGGGGCCAGCGCTGTCGCAAATTTTTTGTAGAAGTCTGCCGGGAATCCGTCCGGTCCCGGCGCCTTCCCCGCCTGCATGGAGCTAATGCTGTCCATGATCTCTCCCAGTGCTAGTGGGGCTTCCAGATCCCGTTTTCTGCCCTCTCCCACAACTGGTATGTCCAGTCCGTCAAGAAACCGGTTCATCCCAGCCTTCCCCGTTGGGGGCTCTGAGGTGTACAGCTCTTGGTAGAAGGCCTTGAAGGTTTTGTTAATCCTCTCTGGTTCTGTTTCCAACGTGCCTCTGGTATCTCTGATTTGCGCAATTTCTCTGCTGGCTGCCTGCTTTCTCAGCTGGTGGGCCAACAGGCGGCTGGCTTTGTCTCCATGTTCGTATAGGGCCCCGCGTGCCTGGCGGAGTTGGTGTACTGCTTTCCTGGTGGAGAGCAGGTCAAAGTTCCTTTGTAATTCTTTCCTCTCCGCCAGGAGTTCTACGGTCGGGGCCTCGGAGTATTTATGGTCTACCTCCAGTATGGAGTCGACCAGCTTCTGCCTAGCCACCCTTTCCTCCCTATCTCTTTGCGCTTTGTAGGCTATGATTTCCCCTCTTAGTACGGCCTTAAGCGCTTCCCAGAACGTGAAGGGTGAGACCTCCCCGTTTTGGTTGATCTCAGTGTACTCCGCTATGGCCTGCGCTATCCTTTCGCTGAAGGCCTTGTCAGCTAGTAAGGCACCGTCCAACCTCCATTTGGGGCGCTGGGCCCTTCCCGTCTCTAGCCGCACATCCATGTAGTGTGGAGCGTGGTCTGATATCACAATTGCGGAGTATTCCACCTTGTCTATCTCTGGAAGCACCGTTTTCCCCACCACAAAGAAGTCAATTCTGGTGTACACGTTGTGTACTGGGGAGAAGAAAGAGAATTCTTTCTCCCCCAGGTGGGCGAATCTCCAGGGGTCTACTGCTCCCATCTGCTCCATATAGTGGCTGAGTTCCCTTGCCATGTTTGAGGTTTTCCCCGTTCTGGGGATTGATCTGTCCGTCGTTGGGTCCTGTACACAGTTGAAGTCCCCCCCCATGATTAGTCGGTGCGTCGCTATGTCCGGGATTTCTGCCATGGTCTTTTGGATGAAGCTCGTGTCGTCCCAGTTGGGCGCGTACACGTTAACTAGAACTACCGGCGCCCCATCCAGGGCCCCGCTGACCATGACATACCGTCCCCCTGGGTCCGTAACCGTCTTTGTCGCCCTAAACATTGTCCTCTTGCCAATCAGGATCGCCACCCCCCTGGCCCTTGCCCCATAACAGGAATGATAGGTTTGTCCCACCCAGCCCTTTCTTACCCGCAGTTGGTCCTGCTCCCTCAAGTGCGTCTCTTGGAGGAAGACTATGTCGGCCCTCATGTTTCTAAGGTGGGTGAGGACCTTAGATCTCTTCACTGGGCCGTTAAGTCCCCTTACGTTCCAGGTGACTATTCTGGTGGGGGGCTTCTGCCCCCTTGCTCCTGTGGGGTTAACCATATTTGTCCGGTGGACGCGCCCCTGCCCTCTGGGGTTTCCCTTTGTTAGGGGGCCGTCCAGGATGTCCACTATCACTGCTCTCCCCATGCGGTCGGGTCCCTGCGCTCCGGGGTTCCCCCTTGTCCCGGGGACACCCGCCATGGCCGTCCACTGTGTGTCCGCCACACGGGTAGTCCCCTGCACTCCGGGGGGCCCCTTCACCCACAGACCGTACTGGGTGGGTGCTTGCAGCAGTTCCCTGTTTCGAGCCCTTGTCTGTGGCACTTTGTGGCCCTATTCCCTTACTGGTCTCTTTTGTTCCTTCGTCCCTGCATTTCCCCTCCCTGGTCTCTCGCCCCCCGAGTGCCCCCCCCCCCCCCCCCCGCTCTATCCCTTTCGGGGATACCCCTGTATACCCCTCCATTGCCCCTCTCTCCCCCATTCCTGTCCCCATTTGCTCTCCCACCTTTGATGGGTGATCCCCCCCCTCCCCTGCCTGGCGCCTTCCCCCCTGTTGGGGGTGCGCTGCGGCCCTGCTCTGTTGCGCGCCCCCTTCGCTAGCTTTCCTGCTAGCACGGTGGCTCCCCTCTCGGAGGTTGCTGTCCCGCTTCCCCTCTCCCCTCTCCAGTACTCCCGTTCCCTCGTGCCGGGGCCTGGCCTCCCACCTGGAGCGGGCCCTTGGGCATTGGGTTGTTTTCCGTTCTGGGTGTTCCTGCCAGGGGGGAGGGGGCTGGCTTTGCCTCGCCCCTCCCCACCCCCCCGTCGGCATGACGTATCTCCTTGCCATGGGCCTCTCGTCCCTACTTCCCATGGCGTTTTTCCAGCCCGTGCTCCTCGACGAATCTATTCGCCTCGGCAGGGGCTGTAAAGAAATATTCCTTGTGTTGGTATGTGACCCAGAGTTTTGCTGGGTACAGCATACCAAAACGTACTTTGTTCTTATAGAGAGCTGCTTTCGCTCTGTTGAACTCCGCCCGTCTCTTAGCTATGTCCGCTCCAAAATCCTCGTAGATTCGGATGGCGTGCCCGTCCCAATTGCAGGCTCTATTCTCCTTGGCCCAGCGCAGGATTGTCTCCCTATCCCGGTACCGGTGCAGTCTGGCTATAACTGCTCTCGGTTTTTCCCCTTCCTTGGGCTTCGGGCGCAGTGACCGATGAGCTCTGTCCATTTCCGGTGGGGTGGGAAAAGTTTCCCGCCCCACTAAGGAGCCCAGCATCGCAGCCACGAATGTTGTGGGATTTCTACCCTCTATCCCCTCTGGCAGACCCACTATCTTAATATTTTGCCTTCTCGAGCTGATCTCCTGGTCGTCTACCCTGCCCTTCAGGCTCCCCTGTGTTGCACTCAGTTTCACCATTCCCCTCTCCAGGGATATGACCCGGTCGCTCGCGTCAGTCGCTGCCTTCTCCAGCTCTTTAATGGTTGCCCCCTGGGCTTCCAGTATCTTCCCTTGGGCTTCCAGTATCTTCCCTTGGGCATCCACTTTCTTCTCCAATCTGGTCAGAACCTGCTGCACCCCTGACATGGCCCTGGTCACTGCTGCCTGTGCTGCGGCCTCTGCGTCTGCTTTTAACTCTGCCTTGATTGCCTGCAGCTGCTCCCTCACCACCTCGGCAAAGGCTTCCTTCCAATTCACGCCCCCCTCTAACCCCAGGGGAGAGGTTGCCCGCCCGTCCAGCTCTTCTAGATGCGGCGAAGCATCCTTCCCGCCGCTTCGCGTGTTGACTCGTTCGCCCGAGCTGGCTTGCCCTTTGCCCCGTCTACTTCCGGTGCCCCCTTTCTCTTGGCTCCCTTCTGGCACTTTTTTCTCCCCCTTCCCCTTCATCGTTTCTTCTCTCCTTGTTCTTCTTTTCCCTCTTTTCCGCACCCTATTTTTATTTTATTTATTATTATATATCTATATATGTATATATATATATATATATATATATATATATTTTTTTTTTTTTATAAATTTATTTCCCCTACCCCTTTTCTCTTTACCAGTTTTCTTTTGGGAAGAACAGAAATACAAGTCTCTTTTTTCTTTTGTCTTCTCTCCCCACTCAACCAGGAGAGAGAGAGAGAGAGTCCCTTTGTCTCTTTGTCCTTGCCACGTGGTGGTCACTGCAGTTGGGGGGGGGAGGGGCGAGTGGGCCGGTGGTCGCTGCCGGTGGGGGGGGGGTGTCCCCGCTGCTGGCTGGGGGGGGGGGGGGTCCCCGCTGCTGGCTGGGGGGGGGGTGTCCCCGCTGCTGGCTGGGGGGGGGTGTCCCCGCTGCTGGCTGGGGGGGTGGGGGGTGTCCCCGCTGCTGGCTGGGGGGGGTGGGGGGTGTCCCCGCTGCTGGCTGGGGGGGGGTGGGGGGTGTCCCCGCTGCTGGCTGGGGGGGGGGGGTGTCCCCACTGCTGGCTGGGGGGGGGGGGTGGTGTCCCCGCTGCTGGCTGGGGGGGGGGGTTGTCCCCGCTGCTGGCTGGGGGGGGGGGGTGTCCCCGCTGCTGGCTGGGGGGGGGGGGTCCCCGCTGCTGGTTGGGAGGGGGGGGGAGGGGAAGAGAGAAGAGGGGCCGCCGCCGCCGCACCGCTCCTGGCCCGCGTGGGGGGGGGGGGAAGAGAAGAGGGGCCGCCGCACCGCTCCTGGCCCGCGTGGGGGGGGGGGAAGAGAAGAGGGGCCGCCGCCGCACCGCTCCTGGCCCGCGTGGGGGGGGGGGGGGGAGGGAGAGGGGATGGACCTGCTGCTGTTGGGCCCCCCTGTCGCTGCCTCTTCTCTGCCGTCGCTGTCGCCGCTCCGCTGCCGCTCCGGCTCCTCCGCTCCGGCTCCTCCGCTCCGGCTCCTCCGCGCCCGCTCCGGCTCCTCCGCGCCCGCTCCGGCTCCTCCGCTCCAGGCTCCTCCGCTCCGGCTCCTCCGCGCCCGCTCCGGCTCCTCCGCGCCCGCTCCGGCTCCTCCGCGCCCGCTCCGGCTCCTCCGCTCCGGCTCCTCCGCTCCGGCTCCTCCGCGCCCGCTCCGGCTCCTCCGCGCCCGCTCCGGCTCCTCCGCGCCCGCTCCGGCTCCTCCGCGCCCGCTCCGGCTCCTCCGCGCCCGCTCCCATCTCTCCTTCCTAACTACTGAATATATTCAGTTCCCAACCCTGGTCACCCTGCAGCCATGTCTCCATAATCCCGATGATCTCACACCCGTTCACGTCTATTTGCGCGATTCACTCAGTTATGCCGTCTGCAGTCACACCAGGGAGTTCATTCTGGGGAGAGGCCGTTCGCCTGCTCTCAATGTGTGAGGGGTTTTGTAATTCGTCGCACTTTCTGAGACACCAATAGGTTCACAACTGATTTCAGGGATTGGATTCTGCTGTTATTGTTTCTGTTCTCAATTACATCCAGGTCTGCATTTTGTTCATTCTGTAGCTCAATGGGGATGGTCAAAGGGTTTCTTTCTGCTGGACTGGCCGGTCTCACGGCTTTGTCTCCAGTGGGCTGATTCTCTCTGAGCCTTCTTGTGAATATCTGGTTTCACATTTCACAAGGATCAAAGATTGAAAGGGGGTTTGGAGGTTAGACGATGTTTCATTACCATTTCTGTTTGGAAACCCCCCAAATAATGCCACATTGCCATGAAGATGGGCTATGGCGGTTACATGGTTCTTTTGTTTAATTTATCTTGGTGCTTCTCACAGAAAAAAAACTATCAGGGTATGAGGGGCAAGTTGTCTGAGGTGCACTGGGAAACAACATTAAATAGTATGGTGGGACACAGGCAATCACTAATATTTAAGGAATTATTACAGATTTATACGGGGCTCGGTTAGCTCAGTTGGTTGGATGGCTGGTTCATGCTGAGTGACACCAACAGCACAGGTTAAATTTCCATACGGGCTGAGGTTAGCCATGGTCTCTGTCAGTATTGATGCTGCACATGAGCCTCCACCCACCCCTCCATATATCTCGCCCATCAGCATCACCTATTTCTTTCTCTCATGTATGTATCTAGCTTTACGTTCAATGGATTCATGCTGTTCACCTCAACCACTCGCTGTGGTAACGAGTTCCACATTCTCACCACTCGCTGGGTAAAGAGGTTTCCACTGAAATTCTTATTGGATTATTGAATCCCTTCATAATCTCAAAGACTTTCATCAGTCTTCTCTTTTCCATAATAAAGCAGCCCCAGCCTTTCCTGAGTGTTAAATGCTCTCAGTTCTGTATATTATGAATCTTTGTTGCACCTTATCCAGTGCCTCTATTTCCTTTATCTAAATGGAGATCACCAATGTTGACAGAGCTCCCAGTGTAGTCGAACCATCGTTTTAAACAAGGTGGGCATTTCCTCCGTGCTTTTCAATTCTATCCCTCAAGAATGGAACCCTATATATGGGTCCCACACTTTGGGAAAGATGTGAAGTTCTTCGAGAGGGTCTAGAGGACATTTACAAGAATGGGACCAGAGATGAGGGACTCCAGTTATTTGGAGTGACTGAGCAGCTGAATTTCTCTCCTGAGATCACAGCATCTGGAGGGTGGGGAATGGGGCCATTCAGCCCTTTGGGACCATGTCAGCTCCCTGTGCAGGAAGCCAGTCTGTCCATTGCCCCGTTCTATCCCCGAATCCCTGTGGGTTTATTTCTCTCAATGCCTGTCCAATTTCCTATTGAAATCCTTCTGTCATCTCTGCATCTCCTACCCTCATAGGCAGTAGGTTCCAGGTTTTTACCACTCCCTTTACATGTACACAAAGCTGCTGGAGCACAGAGGAGTCTATTTGGCCCATTTTTCCCATGCCAGCTCTTTGTACAGCGACCCATTTAATCCCATAGTTCGACTATTTTGTTTTATTTTTCAGAATACATCAAATTCCCTTTTGGAAGTTACAGTCCAATGAGATTCTGGCACCATTTACAGACAGTCCATTCCAAATCACAACAACTCTCTGTTTTACAACAAATAATTGTGGATATGGTGTGTCTGGAGTTTCACAGAGTATTGAAAATGGTGTCAATGCCATTGTTACGGCACAAAATGAAGACTCAGTCTTTATCAATGATTCTGGTGAGGACACGGAGTGTAATATATCCTAATTTGTGAATAATTAGAACAAATGTCCATTTCTGTAAAATCTCTCACTACCACTGGACCTCCCAAAGTGTTTTAAAGCCAATGGAGTACTTTTGAAACATATTTATTGTTGTAATGTAGGAAGCTGTAAGTACGCATGTGTAATCACATTTAGTTCTAAAATTGTTATTTTCATAGTACTGTCATTAGTAGCAAGGTCAAGGAAGCTCTTTTATACCTCGAACACGTGGCTTCCTACAGCCATTTCACCTTCTGTACCGTTACTATATTAACATTTGATTTCATAGCAAAAAACAATCATTAAATTAATGATTATTCAGTAGTGAACATTGATCATCATTAGTGAATTGGTGTATTGCAAAGACTCGATCTTTATTTTAAAAAATAACACGATCAACCAAAATGTTTCCAGAAACTGCAGAGCTGTCAGAATTTGTTTGAAGAAATAAATTGCTTTATAATTTTGAGAAGTTACTAGACATCATATTCTGCCAAGTCTATGTGGGTTAGGCAGAGGCGTAATGGTATCGTTACTGAGCTAGTAATCCAGAGACTCAGGTTAATGCTGGGGTTCTGGGATCGAATCTGGCTCCAACAGATATTGTAATTGAATAAAAGTCTCAAATTAAAAGTCAAATGTTGACATTGTGGCTTGTTGTAAAAACCTGTCTGGTTCATTAATGTCCTTCAGGAAACCTGCTCTCCTTACGTGGCCTGGCCTACACGTGACTCCAGATCCACAGCAATGTTGTGGTTGACCTGAATGTGCCCCTGAAATTGCCTCAAAAGACACACCGTCCAAGGACAATTGGCAGTAAATGCTGGTCCAGCCAGTGACACCCACCTCCCATGAGTGAATACTTTTTAAGAAGGCTCTTTGTTCAGTTTGAAGATGAGTAAGAAACTGTCTCTTTGATTGGATTTCATTTATTATCACTCGTACCGATGTACAGTGAAAAGTATTGGGGCAGCACGGTAGCATTGCGGATAGCACAATCGCTTCACAGCTCCAGGGTCCCAGGGTCGATTCCGGCTTGGGTCACTGTCTGTGCAGAGTTTGCACATCCTCCCCGTGTGTGCGTGGGTTTCCTCCGGATGCTCTGGTTTCCTCCCACAGTCCAAAGATGTGCAGGTTAGGTGGATTGGCCATGATAAATTCCCCTTAGTGTCCAAAATTGCCCTTAGTGTTGGGTGGGGTTACTGGGTTATGGAGATAGGGTGGAGCTGTTAACCTTGGGTAGGGTGCTCTTTCCTGGAGCCGGTCCAGACTCGATGGGCCTTCTGCACTGTAAATTCTATGTATTGTTCTGCGTACAGTCCAGACAGATCATTGCATACATGAAAAAATAAAGTGAGGATCTTGGCAGTTTGCTCAGTTCACAAAAGAAGTTAATGGCTTTGTCGACGCAGATTAATATTTTAATCACCATCCAAAAGATATTGAATGGTAATGTGTGCTCACATAGACAGAACTGAAATGGAGGAAATAGCAGAGATTTAACTGAACCACATTTTTGAAAGTTTCGGCCTTAATGACAGAGAAACAGGAAAAGCCACTCAGGGAGATGAGGAAATCCTGGTTCAGTGCGGATTTGCTGTCACCCCTCCTTTCTTATCCATGAACGGGATTTAGGCTGCAGAATGTTTCACACCAAAACACAGAGGGGTCAAATATAAGCAACACATAATTCTCAATTCACTTACATTTAACTCTATTTAAATTTGTTTAAAAGCTGACAGTGGTGAAACTCGACAAATATTCATGGGATTTGTATTACCCAGTGACAAGCTTTCTTTTCTTGGTCAGTCATGTGTTCAATTCAATGGTGTATATTTCAGAGTTATTCAGTGTGAAGACTCGAGAGCTATTCAATTCAAAATGAAGTCATATATAACAAATAAATAAACTGACGTTCAACATTGAATAACAAAACATATTGAGTAAAATTGGTGGAAGATAAGAATGATGCACTGATGATTGAACAGAAAACATTGTTCCGTTATATATTTACTGAACAAATGCTAAAGTTCAATATAAGTCCGATATCTTATTGTCTTACAAGTTGAGACATTGGTTTTAAAGGAACAGCTGTCTTCATGTGATCAGTGACCTGGCCTTCCAGCCGAACCATTGAAATCTACAGCAAGACTGTGCAGTTGAATGTTGCACAGGTCCATTGGTACTGTGCTTCCAGCTATTTCTGCAGCATGTACTGCCAACTGTTTCTGTAGTATAGCAGTTTTTACATTCGCCTAACATGTGAAAGGTGCCTGGTTCGAAACTGGCAAAAGCAATAAATGCTTTTCATTTATTTAAATAAATTTTGAGGGTGGGGGGCAATTTAGCGTGGCCAATCCACTTAACTCACACATCTTTGGGTTGTGAGGGTGAAACCCACACAGACACGGGGAGAATGTGCAAACTCCACACAGACAGTGATCCAGGGCCGGGATTTGAACCCAGGTCCTCAGCGCCGTAGGCTGCAATGCTAACCACTGCCACGTGCTTCCCTAAATGCTTCCCATACATGATGTGGCAATGCCGGCGATGGACAGAGGTGAGCACGGTAAGAAGTCTTACAACACCAGGTTAAAGTCCAACAGGGTTGTTTCGAATCACTTGCTTTTGGAGCACAGCTCCTTCCACGGGTAAATGAAGAGGTCCACAAACATACATAGAAAAATTCAATGATGCAAGACGTTAATTTGAATGCGAGTCCTTGCAGGTAATTTAAGTCTTTACAGGTCCAGATGGTGCGGCTGGAGAGGGGGATAATCACAGGTTAAAGAGGTGTGAATTGTATCAATCCAGGACAGTTGGTAGGATTTTGTAAGGCCAGGACAGATGGTGATGGTGGGTGGTGAATGTAATGCGACATGAATCCTAGGTCCTGATTGAGGCTGTCGTCATGTGTGTAGAACTTGGCTATCAGTTTCTGCTGAGCGATTCTGCATTGCAATGCGTCCTGAAGGCTGCCTTGTAGAACGCTTACCCGAAGATCAGAGACTGATTGCCCATGGCTACTGAAGTGTTCCCGACTGGAAGGGAACATTCCTGCCTGGCAGTTGTCATGCCGTGGTTTAGCTCAGTGGGCTAGACAGCTTGTTTGTGATGCAGAACAAGGCCAGCAGCGCAGGTTCAATTCCTGTACCAGCTTACCCAAACAGGCACCAGAATGTGGCGACTAGGGGCTTTTCACAGTAACGTCATACAGCGTCTGCATTGTCCCGCCAATGTACCATGCTCGGGACATCCTTTCCTGCAGCATATGAGGTAGACAACGTTAGCCGAGTTGGACGAGTATGTACCGCGTACCTGGTGGTTGGTGTTCTCGCGTGTAATGATGCTACCCATGTTGATGATCTGGCACGTCTTGCAGAGGTTGCCATGGCAGAGTTGTGTGATGTCGTGGTCACAATATCCTGAAGGCTGTAGTTTGCTGCAAACAATGGTCTGTTTGAGGTTGCGCAGTTGTTTGAAAGCAAGTAGTGGGGTTGTGGGGATGGCCTTGACAACATGTTCGTCTTCAACGATGTCTCGTTGAAGGCTGCGAAGATGATGTCATAGTTTTTCCGCTCCCGGGAATTCAGGCAAATGAGGCTCCGGGAGTTCTTCCACAGACCCCAGGAGGCCAGTGAACCCAATGAGACAACCAGTGAACCAGTGATCTGTGGGACTGGAAGGTCCAGCCAGCAGGAAGGGACTGGAAAACCCCACGCATTGAAACAATCCGATCAGTTGATTCTGTTGCTCCTCTTCCACTATTGCCTCGAAAGTCCTTTCTCATCCAAATTCTGAACTCACATCTTTCTCCTCTTTTCCTGCTATCTCCCATCATGCTCTCTGAGCTCCTCTTGTCTCTGATACTTACCCTTTGCTCCTTTGGCTCGATTCTCATTCAACTGTTGAGCATCCAACTTCCACAATCTCTACGTTTCCATGGTATCTCCATGGAGTCAGTGTCCTTGTGCATTTCCTCTTTGGACAATCAAGTGAAGCTTCGTCCTCACACAGAACATGTGTATGGTTTCTCCCCTTAGTGAACGGTGTGTTTTTTCAGGCTGTAACTAGTTAAAGCTATTTCCACAGTCCGTCCACTGGAACACACTCACTCGGGTGCTTGTGTATCTCGGTGCTTTTCCAGTCACACGTATGTTTGAAATATTTTCCCACAAACAGAACAAACATTTTTCATTCCACATTCATAGTCGAAGGATATTCAGGTCCTGATCAATTGAGTGACACAGTCAGATCTTAATGTGATATTTGGAGTTTATAAAGGTCACACTATCAGTCCAGGTTAGAAATTCAGAACAGACAATTCCAGTTTCTGTGGAACATTTTTGTCTCTCTTCTTTCCCCAAAGCTGTAAATCTCCGTCCCACACACTCTCCCTCCTCCCTGGGGCTGAAATCCAAATAAAGTATTAGATCATTATTTCTGTATCCTTTTACTGTACCAATGTTATATAATTAGAGGTAAGAATATGCGTTATAAATCACTTCATTCATGAAAATGAAATGAAAAAATTCATGACTTGTGACAGACATTAATGTGAATCACCCTAACTGAGCAGACAGAATAACAGATGTTAACCTTGTGTCCAGAACCGACCATGTGGAGACTTGATGAGCAATCGCGAAGGTCTTCTCTCCAAATCTGGTTCTCTTCCTGCTTCCAAAATAAATTCAATCAAATATGGAGAAGACTGAATCCACTCTGAAGTCCCTGCTCCAACCTTCACTCTTGACATACTGACTCCATCCCTCTCCCTGGCAACAGTCTGAGATTTAGCCAGTCTCTTTGTAAACTTGGTTTCACATTTGATCCAATATGAGCTTCTGACCTCATAGATTTTACAGTGCAGAAGGAGGCCATTCAGCCCATTGTGTCTGCACCGGCCCCTGGAAAGAGCACCCTAGCTAAGCACACACCTCCACCTATCCCCGTAACCCCACCTAACCTTTTTAGATACGAAGGCAATTTACCATCGTCACCTCCAGATTCGACAATTCAATTACACAACTGGCTGCTCTCCCACATTCTACTTTTGTAAACTTAAATCTATCCAAAAGTTTGCGACCCATGTCATAATTCACAGCAAGTTCCTTTCCCCTCTGATCCCTATGCTCTGAGACTTGCATTCGCTCCCAGTCAATTCTCACCCTTGTTTTCAAATCCCTCCATGGCCTCGTCTCTCCCTGTGTCTGTCATCTCCTCCAGCTCCACAACCCCCTCAGATATCTGCACAGCTCTGATCCTGGACTCTTGCACACCCCCGATTCTAATTACTCTGCCATGGTTTTAAGTTCCCTCGGCCCCAAGCTCTGAATTCCCTCCCTAAACCTCCCCGTCTCCACCTCACTTACCTGTCAGACTCTTTAAAACTCACCTCTTTGACCAAGTTTTTGATCACCTGTCCTAATATCTCCTTTTGTGTCTGTGTCTCCCTTTGTTTTATAATGTTTCTGTGAAGTTGACTGGGATGATTTATGATGTTAAAGGTGTTATATAGAACATAGAACAGTACAGCACAGAACAGGCCCTTCGGCCCTCGATGTTGTGCCGAGCAATGATCACCCTACTTAACCCACGTAACCGGTATACCCGTAACCCAACAATCCCCCCTATTAACCTTACACTACGGGCAATTTAGCATGGCCAATCCACCTAACCCGCACATCTTTGGACTGTGGGAGGAAACCGGAGCACCCGGAGGAAACCCACGCACACACGGGGAGGACGTGCAGACTCCGCACAGACAGTGACCCAGCCGGGAATCGAACCTGGGACCCTGGAGCTGTGAAGCATTGATGCTAACCACCATGCTACCGTGAGGCCCCCTGCTACCGTGAGGCCCCCTGCTACCGTGAGGCCCCCTATAAATAGAGGTTGTTGTTGTTGTTGACTGTAACCCTGACCTCCTGTTTTACAATATCCCATTGGTTTCACATCAAATTCTATCTCTGATGTTTTGCCCCCCTGCGGGTTGGCAGCCTCTATAAAGACGGCGGCCGTTAACTCAGACCTGTCACCGGGAGCAGGCCGCAGCTGTTCCCCCGCTCGATGCAAACCCGGGCCCGGAAACTTCTTATTGGGGGTTTGGAACCTCCACCGGGTTTCAGCGAAACCTCCTGGCCGAGTCCAGCATCGGCACTGCGCATGCTCCAGCTCACTATGCCCAGGGAGTGAATGACGGAAGCTCTGGGCCAATAGAAAGAGAGGGGCGGGTCTGGAGGACCGAGTGGTTGCAGCGAGTCCTCCAACCAATCATAGTGAAGGAGGGGCGGGGCTGAGCCCGGTCTCGGACGTAGGCTGGAGCATGCGCAGTGCCGTTGAGGTCTCACGATTCAGGTGGAAATCCTGATCCGGTCAAATTCGGTTTGGTGAGTCATGGGGGAGGGATGGAGCCGGAGGGTGCAGCGGGAGGCTTCATAAACACTCCGTAGAGGCCCAAAGCCCCGAATATGAAGCTCGGATATGGCAGCTGAACCGGCGAAAGCTGCTCGGGCTTTTCCCTGAGACAGGCCCGGATGGCCGTGCGCATGCGGAAGGAGCGAGAGCTTGGCTTTGCTCCGACTCCCATTCACTCTGATTGGCTGGAGGACCAGCCCTCTTGTTCGGTCTTCCAGTCCCGCCCCCTCTTCCTATTGGTACGAACCTGCCGTCAATCAGTCCCCGGGCATTGTGAGCTGGAGCAAACCCTTCTCAATCATTGTCAGCTCCCTGGTTTGCAGGAAACTGGGAGTGGAGGAAAGAAATGGTGCAGATGGTGAGATGGGTTTTGATTTCAGCCCAGGGAGGAGGGGTGTGTGGGACGGGGATTTACAGCTTTGGGGGAACAAGAGAGAAAAAAATGTTCCAGAGAAACTAGAATTGCCTGTTTAGAATTTCTATCCTGGATTGACAGTGATGGCTTTTGTAAACTCCTTTTATGGGGGGTTAGAATTGGAGAATTTGCACACAACAAACTGAACCCAACGGAAAGGTTTGTCTCTTTGTGAATTCTATCCTGCATTGACAGTGATGACTTGTGTAAAATGAGAGATTACAGCTCTCAGGAAAGATTAAATGGAGTGGGGCCCTATTTCTGTCGACAACAACAAATTAAGCATTGACCTGCTATAAATCTTTTAAATTATCAGTAGTTTGGAGAGGGGCGATGTGAGAGAGTGACCATCAATAAACAACAAGTCATAAATGCAAGAAAGTTACGAATAAATCCAAGTGAATAATACAAACAAAAGTATTTATCATGGGTTCAGAATGTGCAACTCGTTACCATGGAAAGGAGTTGAGGAAAGTGCTGAGATGTTTTCAAAAGGAAACGGGACAAGCACATGAGAGAAAATGGAATCGAAAATCAGCTGAAAGGCTGAGATTTGATCGGTGTGACAGTCGGAGATATGCGCCGAGTATTGACAGCAGCAGAATCTGTGACAGAATGGCCTGGTTGTATCTTATATATTCACAGTAATTCAATGTAATCTCCTTTTACAGAATATTTGCAGTTGCAAACATCATGTTGAGATCTGACAGAGTCACTTGATTCATCAGGACCGGCCTTTCAACGTGGAAGGAGAAGTGTTTGATTTGTCTTTCGGAAAAAAATTCAAAAATCCCTGTGATTGGAAAAGCACCAAGACACAGACATCGAAGTAATTTTCCAGTTAGCTGGAACTGTGCTTTAACCAATCACACAGCATGAAATTAAATTGCAGCATTTACATCAGGGAGTCATCTTACTCAGGTTTCAACTGATAATCCAAGTTGGAGAGACATAAGGACATTTGCACCAAAGGAATCAAGAAGCAGCAATAGGACATTCAGCCCCGTGAGCCTGTTCTACCATTTAATAACATTACGGCTGATCTGATAGTGACCTCAAATCTGCACCCCTCCGACACCTGATAACGTGTCGATAACGATGGAGAAACCGTGGACATGTGGGGACTGTGGGAAGGGATTGAATTACCCTTCTGAATTGGAAACTCATCAACATATTCATACTGGGGAAACGCTATTCACCTGCTCCGTGTGTGGGAAGGGATTCACTTGGTCATCATACCTCCTCACGCACCAACTTGTTCATATTGATCAGAGACCGTTCAAATGTGCTGACTGTGAGAAGAGCTTTAAACGCAGAAATAATTTACTGACACATCAACGCACTCACACTGGGGAGAGGCCATTCACCTGCTCCGTGTGTGGGAAGGGATTCACTCTGTCATCCCACCTCCTGGAACACCAACTTGTTCATACTGATCAGAGACCTTTCAAATGTGCTGACTGTGAAAAGAGCTTTAAAAGTAAAAAGGATTTATTGAGACACCAACGTACTCACACTGGGGAGAGGCCATTCACCTGCTCTGTGTGTGGGAAGGGATTCACTCAGTCATCCCACCTCCTGGAACACCAACTTGTTCATACTGATCAGAGACCTTTTAAATGTGCTGACTGTGAGAAGAATTTTAAAAGTAAACAGGATTTGCTGAGACACCAACGCACTCACACTGGGGAGAAGCCATTCACCTGCTCCCTGTGTGGCACGGGATTCACTCAGTCATCAATCCTCCTGACACACCAACTTGTTCACACTGATCAGAGACCTTTTAAATGTGCTGACTGCGAGAAGAGCTTTAGAAGTAAAAAGAATTTACTGGTACACCAACGCACTCACACTGCGGAGAGGCCATTCACCTGCTCCGTGTGTGGGAAGGGATTCACTCAGTCATCCTACCTCCTGGAACACCAACTTGTTCATACTGATCAGAGACCTTTTAAATGTGCTGACTGTGAGAAAAGTTTTAAAACTAAAAAGGATTTACTGAGACACCAACGCACTCACACTGGAGAGAGGCCATTCACCTGCTCCGTGTGTGGGAAGGGATTCACTCAGTCATCAATCCTCCTGGAACACCAACTTGTTCATTCTGATCAGAGACCGTTTAAATGTGCTGACTGTGAGAAGAGCTTTAAAAGTAAAATGAATTTACTGAGACACCAACGCAATCACACTGGGGAGAGGCCATTTACCTGCTCCATGTGTGGGAAGGGATTCACTCAGTCAAACCACCTCCTGGAACACCAACTTGTTCATAATGATGAGAGACCTTTTAAATGTGCTGACTGTGAGAAGAGCTTTAAACGCAGAAAGGATTTACTGACACATCAACGCACTCACACTGGGAAAGGCCATTCACCTGCTCCGTGTGTGGGAAGGGATTCACATGTTCATCCCAGCTTCTGCAACACCAGCGAGTTCACACTGGACAGAGGCCATACTCTTGCCCCGTGTGTGACAAGAAACTTACTCAGTCATCCCACCTGATGACACACCGACTTGTTCACACTTATCAGAAACCTTTTAAATGTTCTGACTGAGAAAAGAGATTTAAGAGTAAACCGAATCTGCTGAAACACCAGCGAGTTCACACTGAAACAGAAACATAGAATTAACAGTGCAGAAGGAGGGCATTTGGCCCATTGAGTGCACCGGCCCTTGCAAAGAGCATGTTACTTAAGCCCATACCTCCAACCTAACCCATAACCCCACCTAAACTTTTTGGACACTAAGAGCAATTTAGCATGGCCAATCCACCTAATCTACACATTTAATGGACTGTGGGAGGAAACTGGAGCACCCGGAGGAAACCCACGCAGACCTGGGGAGAACGTGCAAACTCCACACAGACAGTGAGCCAAGCCGGGAATTCTGGGTCCCTGGAGATTTGAAGCAACAGTGCTAACCGCTGTGCTACCGTGTGGCCCACATGTGGGAGCTGTCCTGGGGAGAGGCTGTTTAACTGCTCCGTGTGTGGGAGGAGATTCACTCAGTCAAATAACCTACACAGACATCAGCAAGTTCACAGGCAACAGCAGGGTTTGGATTCAGCTGTTGTTGCTGCTGTTAGTCACATCCGGGATTGAATGATGCCTGGACGTCTGTTTCCAGTGGGGCTCCACAGTTTCCGGTATATATCAGTGATTTAGACTGAAATGTACACACCAGGATTATACAGAAGTTGCTGATGTGTTTTAGACAATGAGGGAGAAAGCCATGGACTGGGTCAGGTGGACAGAAAAGTGGTGAATGGAAATTTAGATAATGAGAGGTTAGGAACACACTTCAGCTAACTCCCGATAAAAATAATGTCACTTCAGGATAATGGAAAAACCTGATTGATGAGGAAGCAACAAATAAATCTTTTTTAAAAAAAAATAAGTTCAGAGTACCCAATTATTGTTATTTATTTTTCCAATTAAGGGGCCATTTAGCCTGGCCAATACACCTAACCTGCACATCTTTGGGTTGTGGGGGTGAAACCCATGCAGACACGTGGAGAATGTGCAAACTCCACCCAGACAGTGACCCAGGGCCGGGATTCAATCCCGGGTCCTCAGCGCTGTAGTCCCACTGCTCCACATGTTGCTCTAGCTAAAAATAATTCTAATAACTTTATTGAACAGTTCTCAAATGGAAAGGCACTTGACCACATTAAAACTAAGGATCTGCAATAGACGTTTGATCTAGCAAGTCATATATTTAGGGCATAGTTAGAAACAGAGGGCATTCATTTAAAGTGATTAGAAAAATAAGCAATGCTGAGCAAAGTGAGGAGAGTGGGCAAAGAATACAATGTGGAAAAGTGTGAGATTATGCACTTTAGAAGGAGAAATAGAGGTTAGACTATTTTCTAAATGGGAAAATGCTGAGGAAATCACAAGCACAAAGGGACTTGGGAGACCTGGTTCAAGATTCTCTTCAGGTTAACGTGCAGGTGCACTGCAGCCTCATGGCGCCGAGGTCCCAGGTTCGATCCTGGCTCTGGGTCACTGTCTGTGTGGAGTTTGCACATTCTCTCCGTGTTTGTTTGGGTTTCGGCCCCACAACTCAAAGATGTGCAGAGTAGGTGGATTGGCAACGCTAAATTGTCCCTTCATTGGAAAAAATCAATTGGGTACTCTAAATTCAAAAACAAAAGGTTAATGTGCAGGTTCAGTCGGCAGTTAGGAAGGCAAATGCAATGTATTCATGTCGTGAGGGCTAGAAAAAAGAGCAGGGATGTACTTCTGAGGCTACATAAGGCCCCGATCAGACCCCATTTGGAGGATTATGAGCAGTTTTGGGCCCCGTATCTAAGGAAGGATGTGTTGGCCTTGGAAAGGGTCCAGAGGAGGTTTACAAGAATGATCCCTGGAATGAAGAGCCTGTCGTATGAGGAACGGTTGAGGACCCTGGGTCTGTACCCGTTGGAGTTTAGAAGGATATGGGGGGATCTTATTAAAACTTACAGGATACTGCGAGGCCTGGGTAGAGTGGACAGGGAGAAGATGTTTCCACTTGTAGGAAAAACTAGAAGCAGAGAACACAATCTCAGACTAAATGGGCGATCCTTCAAAACAGAGTAAGAAGGCTTACGACACCAGGTTAAAGTCCAACAGGTTTGTTCCGACTCACTAGCTTTCGGGGCACAGTTCCTTCCTCAGGTGATGAGGAGGAATTAAAACAGATGAGGAGGAATTTCTTCAGCCGGTGGGTGGTGAATCTGTGGAAGTCTTTGCCACAGAATGCCGTGGAGGCCAAATAACTGAGTGTCTTTAAGAGATAGATAGCTTCTTGATTAATCAGGTGATCAGGGTTTATGAAGAGAAGGCAGGAGAATGGAGATGAAAAAAATATCAGCCATGATTGAATGGCGGAGCAGATTCGATGGGCCGAGTGGCCTAATTCTCCTATGTCTTATGATGTGAATAGAAACATTCTGTGCTGCACGTGGGATCCTGAATGCCCTGCTCGAAAATGTGGTGGAGGCAGATTCAATTGATGCCTTGAAAAGATAATTGGACAACTATCTGTTACTGTCAGATCAGCCATGGCCTTATTAAATGGTGGAGCAGACTGGGCTGAATAGCCAACTCCAGCTCCTTGCTCATCTGTTCGTATCTTTTGAGGAGAAAAATATCTGCAGAGTTCAGGGCCAATGACAGGGGATTGTGACTGTTGCAGAAAGTTGGCACAGATACAATTTGTTGAGTGCCTTTGGTTTGTGCTGTCACCTTTCTATGCCACTGTGTTATGAGGGAAATGCAGTGCACCAATGCGAGAGAGGCAGATTGCTCCCTCGATATGGATTGGATTTGTTTATTGTCACATAACCGAGGTACAATGAAAATTATTATTCTTGAGCAGCTCAAACAGATCATTTTGTACATGAAAAGAAAGTAAACTAAAAAGAAAATACATAATAGGGCAACACAAAGTACACAATGTAAATATATAGACAAAAGCATTGAGTGCAGCATACAGGAGTGTAGTATTAATCAGGTCAGTCCATAAGAGGGTTGTTTAGGAGTCTGGTAATAGCGGGGGGAAAGCTGTTTCAAATCTGTTCGTGCGTGTTTTCAGAGTTTTGTATCTCCTGCCCGATGGAAGAAGTTGGAAGAGTGAGTAAGCCGGGTGGGAGGGGTCTTTAATTATGCTGCCCGCTTTCCCAAGGCAGCGGGAGGTGTGGATAGAGTCAATGGATGGGAGGCAGGTTTATGTGATGGACTGGGCTGTGTTCATTACTCTCTGAAATTTATTGCGGTCTTGGGCCGAGCAGTTGCCATACCAGGCTGTAATGCAGCCAGATAGGATGCTTTCTATGGTGCATCTGTAAAAGTTGGTAAGAGTCAGTATGGTCATGCCAAATTTCCTTAGTTTCCTGAGGAAGTATGGGCGCTGTTGTGCTTTCTTGGTGGTAGCACCGATGTGCGTGGACCAGGACAGATTTTTGGTGATGGAAACCCTGTGCCCCAGTGCAGGAGAGGCTGGTTGTTGGGCAGTGTGAGCTGAACACACATGGCTGGATAAAGACTGAGGCAGATGTCAAGACCCTTGGAGTGAAAACAGGTCTGGAGGGAGTGGGTCAAAAAACCTGGCGAGTTGCATTTTGCATGAATTGTGAGTGTGACCCAGTCACAATTATGAACAGTAAACAAACCTATCACTGGTTTGACGAGATAATTTACCCTGTCCCAGGTGTTGTAAATACTGTACATACTGTAGATCAGGCTACTTGCTGCCCATGTCTAAGTGATATCAGAATAATATGCTTCTGTATTAAATAAAGTATCCAAACCTCTCATTGTGCTTCATGCTCAGCATCTTGCCTATCTGTGGATCATCTGTTTTGCTAACTGTGAAATAGAATCTTCCTGTTTACTAATTGCCCTATGGCGGCTGTGTTACCCAGAATCCCCTGCGCTGCAGGAAGTTCCCGATCAGTGAGTGTATGAGGCCAGTGCACAGGTGCAGTGTGGGTGTGTGCTCTGAGCATGCTCAGTGTCAGTCAGTCACGGTGAGAGAGTGAGGAGGAGCTGGGTTGAACACAACAGTGAGCTGTACCCCTGTGAAACAGGCATCTCCCAGTCTCGGTTTGACTCTCCTGCAGCTTCCTGTCATGGTTGAGTTGGACAAGGAACTCTCATCATTTGAACTGGAAAAAGCCATTGATGCTGAGCAAGCTGTAAGGTGCCTGGCCAGGATGGAATTCCAGCTGAACTGCTCACACACAGAAAGTCCCATCGACTGTCCCACCTTCCTGCCCTCCCCTTTTGGGCTGTGAGACTGGTCCATGGAACATGTGTGATGGAATAAAAACAGCAGTGACAGAGGAGACAGCATCAACTACAGGGACATCTCACTCCTTAGAGTCAGGGGAAGACCTTCACTTGGGTGATATTTAAAAGATTCATCTACTTGCAGACTGAGTTTATCCAGAAGCACAGTGCGGTTTCTGTGCTAACAGATCTACAGCGAACATGATCCTCTCCACACACCAGCTACAAGAGAAGTGAACAATTGGGATTTGATCTAAAGTGTTTGTGCTGAGAAAGTGAAATGTTCTCATTACTGAGTGAAAGTAAACCTTTCAGTGTGAATCACAATTTACTGGGACAATTGAAAAGGCACCAAAATGTTTCAATCTCTGAAGATAAACTTCAGCCTTGAAATTATGTTTCAGAGCACACAAGCTGTGGGAAGCTTTGTGAATGTTTCCTCTTCCCTTTTGTAAACAAGCAGAGAAGTTAACCCTTTCCCTGACAGCACGGCAACAATTCAAAATAAAGACTTTGACTTTTAAAGATTTGGCTTCAACCTATTTGTTTGGGTCATATTTCCGGCCGTGCGAATCATCGTGGGCGGGATGGAAATTTTGCTGGAACATTATTTTATAATCCTAATCTTTATTGTCACAAGTAGTCTTACATTAATACTGCAATGAAGTTACTGTGAAAAGCCCCGAGTCGCCACATTCCAGAGCCTGTTCAGGTACACAGAGGGAGAATTCAGAATTGTCATGTGAGAGTACCTTTAAGAACTGGGTATTTATCAAATAGCTGCAGGGAAGACTGACAGCCCAGCTCCACCCACACTCTGATATCACTGCAGCTATTTGATAAACACCCATTTCTTAAAGGTACATGTCAGAGGTAGGTTGTTTGCTCAGAGAGTGGTTGGGGCGTGGAACGCACTCCCAGCTATGGTAGTGGAGTCGGACACTTTAGGACTTTCAAGCGGTTATTGGATAGGCACATGGAGTGCACTAGAATGATTGTTGGTTGTAGGTTGATTTGATCTTAGTTTCAGACTAGTTCGGCACAACAGCGTGGGTCGAAGGGCCTGTACAGTTCAATGTTCTATATCCCCACATTTCTCCGGTTTGCCCATGGTGCCGGTGTCCTTGTGCCTCTCCAGATTGGACAAACCGTTCAAACCTCGTCCATACACGGAACACGTGTACATATTCTCTTTGCTGTGAATGGTGTGATATATTTTCAGGATGTGTAACTGGTAAAAGCTCTTTCCACGGTCAGTTCACTGGAACACTCAGTCGTGTGTGTGTCTCGGTGCTTTCTCAGGCACACCCATGTTTGAAATCTCTTCCCACAGACAGAACGGACAAACATCTCTCCTTCCACATTCAAATTCAAGTCCAGATGAACTGAGTTATTCTGTTAATTTTCTGTCTGAAAATCCTCTTCTGAGCCCCAGTAAAACGGCTGCAGTCACTCGTAATTTACCTGGTGTCTTGAAGATGAGATGACTGAGTGGATCCCTTCCTACACTCGAAGCAGGTGAATGGCTTCACTCCAGTGTGAGTGCATTGTTGTTTCTGCAGACCATTGCTGCTTTAAAGCTCTTCCCGCATTTAGAACATGAGTGTGAACACGCTGGTGTCGCTGCAGGTTTGATAATCAAGAAAATCCTGTCCCACACATGATGCAGGTGAGTGTGAGTGCGTCAATGAATTTCAACACAATGTGTAATTAAATTCTTTGCCACAGTCCCTACACTGGAACACTCTCACTCGGGTGTGTGTGTCCCTGTGCTGTTCCTGTCACACTGATGTTTGTAATCTTTCCCAAAGACAGGACAGACAAACATTTCTCCGGCCACATTCAAAATATATTCAGGTCCTGATGAATTGAGTGACTGTTAGATCTTGACGTGATTTTTGATTTGAGTTTCCTGTCTGTCAATCCACTCCTTGTGACTCTATAAAACCAATTTGCACAGTTTAGCCGAGGACAGAAACTTAGAACAGATAACTCTAGTTCCCAGGATTTAAGTACTGCTCTCGTTTCCCAAAGCTGCAAATCTCAGTCCCCCACACTCTCCCCTTCCCACAAACTCACCACAATGATTTCACAATCAATAATACTGAGATGAAATTTAAATTCCCGATTCTGAATTGAATTTACCTTCCACCAATTGCCATGATGGGATTTGAACCCTTGTCCCCAGAACACAAGCCTGTGTCTGTGGATTGCTGGTATAGTGAACCCCCATGGAGAATGGTACTGACCTGGAACTCAATGCTTACTTTCAAAGACCAATAATATCCAGGTTTAAATGAATCAAGTGACTCTCAGGTGTTAATGTGTTGTTTGATTTCACTTTGCTGTGTTTAAATCCTCCCCTTGTAACCCCCTGTAAAAGGAGTTTTCAGAATCCATCACTGTCAGTCCTGCTGAGTGGACAGGGCTCACCGCGCATGCGCCCTGCTGCAGACAGCACCCGATGAGGATGGTGGTGGTTAACTGGGGAAAGGCTCTGCAGGAAAACCTTCCTGCCCGAGACCGGTAATTTCTTGTTTTAGCTTTGAGGCCTCCACTGTGTGTTTGTGCAGCCTCCCCTCCCACCCACTGCCCCTACTGCTGCCTCCGCTTATCCGCCTCCTTCCCGCCTGAAGATGAGACAAACAAGCGTCTGTCCCTGGACATGAGCCCCACTGCGCATGCTCCACATCACAATGCCCGGGGAGTGAGTGACGGTAGGTCCAGACCAATAGGAAGAGGGGGCGTGACTGGAGGACCGAGCAGGAACGACTGGTCTTCCAAGCAATCGGAACTAATGAGGGGCAGGGCTGATCCCGGATCTCCCTCATTGGCTGAGACTCTGCATCATTTTGAGTTCTTCCCATTGGCCACGTGGGCACGGGTTCCTCAACCTCATTTCCTGCCTGAGAGGTGTTAACCAATGGGAGGAATTGGAGGACCGGATGGACTCTGGTCCTCCAGCCAATCAGATTGTGGACTTTGTGTGAATGAAGATTGAGCTTCACAAAGACTGAACCTTCTTCCTGTGTCAAATCTCTGAGGAAAACACTTTCTTTTCACTTCAATGGACTTTTTAAGATTCCGCTGACCCTTCTACAGAACTGTTACAACAAGGGACAACAAACTCTGTTTCTGATGCCACAGATGTGGCCTGGTAGCACAGTGTTTAGCACTGCAGCATCACAGGGCCAGCAAACTCAGTTCAATTCCAGCCTTGGGTAACTGTGTGGAGTTTGCACATTCTCCCCGTGTCTGTGTGGGTTCCCTCTCTGTGCTCCAGTTTTCTCCCACCGTCCAAAGATGTGCAGGTTTGGTGGATTTGTTATGCTAAATTGCCCCTTGGTGATCAACGGTGAAGTGAGGTTACGGGGAGAGGGCAGGGGGAGTGCGCCAGCGGTGGTGGGGGGGGGGGGGGTGCTCATTTGTAGGGTTGGTGCAAACTCGATGGGCCGAATGGGCTCCTTCTGCACTGAAGGGATTCTATGATGCTGCCAGACATGTTATGTTCATCCAGCATTTTCTGTTTTTTTTTTTTTTAATTTAGTGTACCCAATCATTTTTCCAATTAAGGGGCAATTTAGAGTGGCCAATCCACCTAGCTTGCACGTTTTTGGGTTGTGGGGGCGAAACCCACGCAAACACGGGGAGAATGTGCAAACTCCACACGGACAGTGACCCAGAGCCGGGATCGAACCTGGGACCTCAGCGCCGTGAGGCCGCAGTGCTAACCCACTGCGCCACCGTGCTGCCCCGTCATTTTCTGTTTTTACTCTATACACACATTTTGAATTCACTAATTTGACTTATTGAACCACTATACCATCAACTACTGGAAGCAGTGTATTGGTGTTGCAGCTTTTCTATAGAACTTTCTCTCAAATCTGATCTAATGGGAGGCAGAGGCAGCTGATCGGATTGACTCAATCTCAGTCACAAAGAAGCTCCACAAGCTCCTCACACTTCTTGTTGGAGGTGAGGATGGAAGAGACAGGGGAGAGCGAGAGTACTTCAAAAGGAACTAACTTGTGTCAGATATTTAAAAGTTTCAACACTGCGTATTTAACACAAATCTAATTTATTTGACTTTTTGCCAGAATATTAGCCCCTGTAAATGGGCTGGAGTTTGTTATCAGCAGAAAGAGACCCAAATGAACATGGTTCAGTCCTGAGTGTGAGTAACAGCAAAATCCAATCACTGTCGTTACTTGTGGCCTCGTTGGTGTCTCAGCAGGGAGGATGACCGAGTGAATCCCTTCCCACACTTGGAGCAGGTGAATGGCTTCTCACCAATATGAACTCGCTCGTGTCTTCGTAGGGCCGATGACTGAGTGAATCCCTTCCCACACTTGGAGCAGGTGAATGGCCTCTCCCCAGTGTGAATTCGCTGATGTGCAGTGAGGTGAGATGATTGTCTGAACCCAGTTCCGCAGTGAGAGCACCTAAACGGTTTCTCGTCAGTGTGAACACGTTGATGGCTCATCAGTTCCCCAGAACTTTTATAGCACTTCCCGCATTCTGGACATTGGAACGGTCTCTCATCAGTGTGAACTCGCTGGTGACTCAGCAGGTGGTCTGAAATAGTAAATCCCTTCCCACACTCTGAGCAGGTGAATGGTCTCTCCCCAGTGTGAACTCGCTGGTGTGTGGACAGAGTGGATAACTCAGTGAATCCCTTCCCACACTTGGAGCAGGTGAATGGTCTCTCCCCAGTGTGACTGCGTCGATGAGTTTCCAGCTGGGATGGGGAAGTGAATCCTTTCCCACAGTCTGGACATTTCCACAGTTTCTCCTCAATGTGACTGCATTTGTGGCTTGTGAGGCCTGATGATTGACTGAATCCTCGTCCACACACACAAATCATGCACAGTTTCTCCGCACTGTCAATGATGCTTTTTCCTTCCATGTTCAAAATCCGCTGATGATCAGGATATGGTAAATTGAGGATGTGATGTTTTGGTTTGAGATTCCCGACCTTTGAAGCCTCCCCTTCGAATACCCTGTGAAACTGATTCAAAACAGAAAATAGGGAGTGAGAGAGAACCCACAAAAACACAAGGCTGGTTGTGAAATTAATCTGAATGAACCTGGTCATTTGTGGGGCCGGCTCTGAGAAAAAGTGACCATGAAAACTGCTGCATTGTCATAAAAACCCAACTGGCCTCTTTGGGAGGAGAGAGAAAGAGGTGAAGAGGGATTTTGTATATCTCCAAGACATATTAAGAGAGTAGTTAGCAAAGCAAATTCGATTTTGGGCTTCATAAACAGTAATATTGATACCAAAGTATGCTTCCGGTGGCAATGATTAGCACTGCTGCCTCACAGCGCCAGGGACTCGGGTTCAATTCCAGCCTTGGTGACTGTCTGGAGTTTGCACTTTCTCCCCGTGTCTGCGTGGGTTTACATTCGCTGGGGCTATGGGGTTACAGGGACAGGGTAGGGGTGTGGGCCTAGGCAGGGTGCCCTTTCAGAGAATCGGTACAGACTCAACGGGCCGAATGGCCTCCTTCTGCACTGTAGGAATTCTATGGTTCTAATTCTATTCTATGAATCTTTATAAAGCTCTGGTCACCACTCTTCAGGAAGGATATGAAGGTTCTTGAGAAGGTGCAGAGGGGATTTACCAGAATGGATCCAGCAAAGGAGGTTGAGGGGAGATTCGATTCAGGTCCACAAGATTATGCCAGGTTTCCATCGGGTGGACAAAGAAACTATGTTTCCATTCACTGATTGTACAAGCAGTCAGGTCACAGATTTAAAGTTTTGGGTAAAACCTGGGTTGAACGATATAAGATCCTGAGGGGTTTTGACAGGGTGGATGTGGAGAGGATGTTTCCTCTTGTGGGAGACTCTGGAACAAGGGGGTCACTGTTGCAAAATAAGGGGTCACCCATTTTAGATGGGTGACAGTGCGGAGACTGCACATTTTCCCTGTGACTGTGTGGGTTTCCTTCGGGTGCTCCGGTTTCCTCACAGTTCAAAGATGTGCAGGTTAGGTGGATCAGCCATGCTAAATTGCCCCTTCGTCTCAAAGGATGTGCACATTGGGTGGGATGG
Source organism: Scyliorhinus canicula (assembly GCF_902713615.1). Classification (NCBI taxonomy): domain Eukaryota; kingdom Metazoa; phylum Chordata; class Chondrichthyes; order Carcharhiniformes; family Scyliorhinidae; genus Scyliorhinus; species Scyliorhinus canicula. The sequence continues at coordinate 17,318 of NW_024056009.1, read as the reverse complement.
GGCAGACCTGAGTGGGGATTGTTCTTTCGCAGGGTTGGTGCAGACTTGAGTCCGCCTCAGTGACAGCCGGACTCTGTGCATGTGCAAAATTGCGTCATGTGGATCGCGCACATTCCCAGCTGCAGTGCATGTTGGGTGATTAACCCGCCATTGAAATCTATATTGTTGATATAAATCATGCTTTGTGAACCGATTATGACTGGTAACATTGGACCAATGTAACAAATGTATTAAATCAATCAAACAGCACCTAAATAGTACGGGCCCTCCATCACAGTTCTGTCCTGGGTGTGATTGACAACAGTGACAACAGTGAGATGTGAATTCATTGGGGGTCTCAACAGGTTGGGTGAACAAATGATTTTTGTCCCCATAGACCGAACTGTTAAACTGCCCCTCGCCAATAACAATGTGCTGAAATTGGATCAAACAGTTTGAGCTTTTAAAGTTGGAGTGTTAACCCGTGGGAAAACTGAGGAAATCCCTTTGCACATGTGAAGTGTGTGTGTGTGATCTCCCTCTGAACTGCTCCTGAACTGCACATTAGATTAATTAATGACTAACTCATATTTATTCTCATCCAGTGGAAACATCTTCCACTTTTCTATCATATCAAACCTTTTCATAATCTTAAAGGATCAGGCCATTGTTTATTCCCTTTTCCAGAGAAAAGGGATTTTTAGACGTAGGTAATGGTTCTGCCATTTACACCACCCCTGGACCTGTCTTTTATTTCTTCACTTGTCCTATTAGTTTATCTACTTGTCTCATTGTCACCCAGTTTTGCCTTGCACTATTATCCTCTTTGCCATTTAAAAAAACCATTAAAGACTTCCGGTTGTGGCTATGCGGAGCTAAGTCGCACGTTCGGCAGCTCCCGCTAGCAACGGACTTTTGGGCTCTTTTCAGGGCCCGTAACGGCGCTTGTTCGATGTTTCCCGGTGTGGGAAGGGGACAGCAATATTCCCCTGATAGTGTATGGATTGGACCAGGAGTGGGGCGATTTAAAAAAGTGACATTTAAGCAAAGAAAGGTGCGAGGGAGGAGGACCAAGGTGGCGGCGGGCGGGAACCAGGCAGCGTGGATGCAGTGGAGATAGTGGCGGTGATGGATGCGGAGAAGGCCTTTGATAGGGTGGAATGGAGGTACCTGTGGGAGGTGCTGAAAAGGTGCGGGTTTGGGGAGGGGTTAGTCAGGTGGGTGAGGTTGCTATATGAGGCCCCGGTGGTGAGTGTGGCCACGAACAGAAGGAGGTCAAAGTATTTCCGGCTGCACCGGGGGACGAGGCAGGGGTGTCCCCTGTCCCCCCTGCTCTTTGCACTGGCAATCGAACCCCTGGTTATGGCGTTGAGGAACTGGAGGGGGTTAGTGCAGGGTGGGGAGGAGCATCAGGTGTCGCTTTATGCGGATGATCTGCTGCTATATGTGGCGGACCCGGTGGGGGAATGCCGAAGGTGATGAGGATCCTTAGGGAGTTTGGGGATTTCTCCGGGTACAAGCTCAATATGGGGAAGAGCGAGTTGTTCGTAGTGCACCAAGGGGACCAGGAGAGGGGCATTGGTGAGCTCCCGCTAAAAACGGCGGAGAGGAGTTTTAGGTACCTGGGGGTCCAGGTGGCTAGGAGTTGGGGGGCCATGCATCAGCTTAACTTCACAAGGCTGGTGGAGCAGATGGAGGAGGCGGGTAGGGTGCAACCCCAAAAATCGCGAGTCCCCATCCTGGCTTGACCCTGGATCCCACCACCCTCGACACTGTCCTCGCCACCCCCTTCCAGAACTCCTCCAGCGCCGGGCATGCCCAGAACATATGGGCATGGTTCGCTGGACTCCCCAAGCACCTGACACACCTGTCTTCACCCCCAAAGAACCGACTCATCCTTGTCCCAGTCATGTGGGCCCGGTGCAGCACCTTGAATTGGATGAGGCTAAGCCGCGCACACGAGGAGGAAGAATTAACCCTCTCCAGGGCATCAGCCCATGTCCCGTCTTCGATCTGTTCCCCCAGTTCCCCCTCCCACTTAGCTTTCAGCTCCTCTACTGACGCCTCCTCCGCCTCCTGCATAACCTTGTAGATCTCAGATATCTTCCCCTCTCCGACCCAGACCCCCGAAAGCACCCTGTCGCTCACCCCCTCGCGGGAAGCGAAGGGAATCCCTCCATCTGCCGCCTAGCAAATGCCTTTACCTGCAGATACCTGAACATGTTCCCCGGGGGGAGCCCAAATTTCTCCTCCAACTCCCCCAGGCTCGCAAACCTCCCATCAATAAACAGGTCCCTCAGCTGTCTGATGCCCGCTCTGTACCAACCCTGAAATCCCCCATCAATGTTCCCGGGGACGAACCTATGGTTCCCCCTTAACGGAGCCTCCATCGAGCCCCCCACTTCTCCCCTATGTCGCCTCCACTGCTCCCAAATCTTGAGGGTAGCCGCCACCACCGGACTCGTGGTATACCTCGTAGGAGGGAGCGGCCATGGCGCCGTTACCAGGGCCCCCAGGCTTGTATCTCCACAGGACGCCCTCTCCATCTGTTTCCATGCTGCCCCCTCCCCCTCCATTACCCACTTGCGCACCATCGACACATTGGCCGCCCAATAATACCCCGAGAGATTGGGTAACGCCAACCCCCCCGCCATCTCTACCCCGCTCCAAGAAGACCCTCTTCACCCTCGGGGTCCCATGCGCCCAAACAAAGCTCATGATGCTGCTCGTAACCCTTCTAAAAAAGGCCCTAGGGATAAAGATGGGCAAACACTGAAAAAGGAACAAGAACCTCGGGAGAACCGTCATTTTGACGGACTGCACTCTACCCGCCAACGATAGCGGCACCATGTCCCACCTTTTAAATTCCTCTTCCATCTGCTCCACCAGCCTGGTAAAATTAAGCTTATGGACAGTCCCCCAACTCCTGGCCACCTGCACCCCCAGGTATCTGAAACTCTTCACTGCCCTCTTAAATGGGAGTCTCCCAATTCCCTCCTCCTGATCACCCGGGTGTACTACAAATACCTCACTCTTGCCTAAATTTAACTTATAGCCCGAGAAGCCCCCAAATTCCGCTAACAGCCCCATCACCCGAACCTGTGGAACTTGACCATCATAGCCCGAGGGTGGTCCCCCTGCCACGGCTTCCTAGCCAGCGCTCTGTATCCCCGGACCACCTCCACTGGTCGGGGAAAAGCCCCGAACCACAGCAACGTCTGAAACATATTCACCATAAACGCGTCAGCATCAGCCCCCTCCGGGAGACCAACAATTCTTATGTTCTGCTGGCAGGACCTATTCTCCAGGTCCTCTACCTTCTCCAGCAGCCTTTTTTGCTGATCCTTAAGCATCCCCAACTCCATCTCCACCGTCGTTTCGTGCTCCTCCTGATCAGCCAGCGCTTTCTCCAGCTTCTGAATCGTCCGATCCTGGGCATCCAGCCTGAAATGAAATGAAAATGAAAATTGCCTATTGTCACAAGTAGGCTTCAAATGAAGTTACTGTGAAAAGCCCCTAGTCACCACATTCCGGCGCCTGTTCGGGGAGGCTGTTACGGGAATTGAACCATGCTGCTGGCCTGCTTTCAAAGCCAGTGACTTAGCCCTGTGCTAAATAGCCTGCGCTCGATCCGCTCAACCATATCCTTTATCAGGTCTAAACAGTCCCGTTTCTGCCTAGCGAAGCCCTCTTGAATGACCCGCATCAATTCCTCCGTTGATTGTTGGGCCGGCACACCAGGGGTCTGGACACCAACCATATTGTCCTCTGCCGCAGCCTCCAACCAACCCGTGCTTATCTTCTTATTTCTCCCTTTTCGAGCCCTTTGGGTTCTCTGTTCCATACACCAGGTGTGGAACCAATGGCTAGTTAACTATGCCTCCAAATCCAGCGCTTGAAAATGCAAAACTGCCGGGAAGGGGGGTGGGGGGTCCAAAAGTCTGGCCAGAGCGGGAGCCACCAAATGTGCGACTTACTCCCTCATAGCCGCACCCGGAAGTCAACACTCGCCAACATTATGGCCAGCACGGTAGCATGGTGTTTAGCCCAATTGCTTCACAGCTCCAGGGTCCCAGGTTCGATTGCCGGCTTGGGTCACTGTCTGTGTGAAGTCTGCATGTTCTCCCCGTGTGTGCGTGGGTTTCCTCTGGGTGCTCCGGTTTCCTCCCACAGTCCAAAGATGTGCAGGTTAGGTGGATTGCCCTTAGTGTCCAAAAATTGCCCTTTTGTGTTGGATGGGGTGACTGCGTTGTGGGGATGGGCTTGGGGTGGGGTGGGGTGTGGGCTTGGGGTCGGGTGCTCTTTCAAAGAGCCGGTGCAGACTTGATGGACCGAATGGCCTCCTTCTGCACTGTAAATTCTATGATTGTACTTTCTATGATTGTATGATTACACATCAGATAAAGTTTAGGTGTTTGGAGGATGAAACAAAATGAGGCCATGACTTATAACATTTTATTTTTCAATGACACATAATGTTTCTCTCTGTGAATGGGTGAGTCCACGAAAGCTCCGCCCCCGAGAGCCTACTTCCCGGAGTATGCGCGGCTGCACGAGGCTGAACCGGGTATTAGCGCAGCCTCAACAAACAGGGACCTCTAATGGCGGGGAATTTACCCAGCCTTCCCCGCGGTGGGAATGCCCTCTACCAACTGGAGATCTGAACGCATGCGCGGTTCTTCCAGTGTTTCGAGCATGCGCAGTCTGAACAATAGTGAAGGGGAGGCGCCTGTTTGTCGCTCGGCAACCGGTAAGAGGCGGTGGCAGCGGCGGGAGGGGCTCCTGCGTCTGCGTGGGTGCGAAGAGAGTTCATTAACATCCCGGTGCAGGCCGCAAACCCCCAATAACAACCTGCAGCTCCCGCGTTTGCAGCGTTGGTGCTTTCCCCGGGAACAGGCTCAGGTTAACGGCCGCCATCTTTTTTCCAGCGGGGAGCAGAGCGCAGACGCGGCTATCTTGGTGACGTAACAATGAAGGGTAGGATGCTGGGAAGTGGAGGGTCAGAGGGAGCAGCACAGGGACATCAGCTGGTTCAGAAGGCAGATGGGACACTTGGCTTTATTAGCCAAAGCATAGAATATTCACCTGAGGAAGGAGCAGTGCTCTGAAAGCTAGTGTTTGAAACAAACATGTTGGATTTTAACCTGGTGTTGTAAGACTTCTTACTGTGCTCACCCCAGTTCAAAGCCGGCATCTCCACATCATAGACTATAATAGCAGGGATGATCTGATGGAGCTGTATAAAACACTTTTTCAGCCACAGCAGGATCATTGTGTGCAGTTGCGGTTGCCACACTATAGGAAGGATATTATTGCACCCCAGAGAGTGTGGAGGAGATTCACCAGGGTGTTGCCTAAGCTAAAATGTTTGAAAATAACTGGGGTTATTTTCCCCAGAGCAGGGGAACCTGAGTGGCACATATTTGAGGTGTACGATATTATGAGGGACATAGATAGGGAGGTACTTGTCCCCTTAATAGAGAGATCAATAGCCAGGGGACAGATTTAAGGTAGGGGATTTGAGGGAAAGCTTTTTCACCCAGAGGCAGGTGGGAATCTGGAAGTCACTACCTGAAAGGGTGGTAGAGGCAGGAACGCTCACAACATTTAAGAATCATTTAGATGAACACTTGAAATGGAAAAGCATGCAAGGCTTTTGACCAAGTTCAGTAAAATGGGATTAGAATAGATAGATGTCTGATGGCTGTCTATTTTTGTGCTGTAAAACTCTATGATTTCAGCCCAGGAAGGAGCAAAAATGTGCAGGATAGTGATTTACAGCTTTTGTGCAACAAGTAAGGAGAAATGTCCCATAAAAACTAGAATTGTGTGTTCTGAATTTATGTCTGTACTGACTGATGACTTTTGTAAAATCCTGATTTGTCTCAGAAATAAAAGGATTTCTAACTTCAGGGTGACTGCCTCCTTCTGTGATATGACTTTGTCTCATTCTATTCTTTTATAACAGGATCAGGAAGCACTCACCGGAGCGATAGAGTCAGTCTACTGACTGTGGAAAGAGGTTTCTCTGGTTGCAAAGCCTGACAGTGGGGAGAAACCATACACGTGTTTGTGTGAATGAGACTTCAACTGATCATCCAACCTGGAGAGTCACAAGGACACCGGCATCATGGAGAAACCGTGGAAATGTCGGGACTGTGGGAAACAATTTAATTATCCATCCCGACTAGAAATCCATCAACGCAGTCACACTGCAGCTGGCATGATGGAGAAACCATGGAAATGTGAGGACTGTGGGAAGGGATTCAATTATCCATCCCTGCTGGAACTTCACCGGCGCAGTCACACGGGAGAGAGACCCTGGAAATGTGAGGAATGTGGGAAAGGATTCAATTATCCATCCTTGTTGGAAAACCATCGGCGGAGTCATACTGGGGAGACAATATGGAAATGTGAGAAATGTGGGAAAGGATTCAATTATCCATCCCTGCTGGAATACCATCGACGCAATCACACAGGAGCAGGGACCACAGAGAAACCGTGGAAATGTGAGGACTGTGGCAAAGGATTCAATTTCCCATGTTTGCTGGAAATCCATCGACGCAGCCACACTGGGGAGAAGCCGTTCACCTGTTGTACGTGTGGGAAGGAATTTACTAAGTCAACCAACCTGCTGAGACACCAGCGAAATCACACCGAAGAAAAGTCCTTCCGGTGCACTGACTGTGGAAAGAGTTTCGGGCAGTTATCCAATCTCACTGCTCACCAGCGGGTTCACACTGGGGAGAGGCCATTTGACTGCCTTGTGTGTGGGAAGAGATTCACTCAGTCAGCCAGCCTCATGTTACACCAACGAATCCACACTGATGAGAGGCCATTCAGCTGCACTTACTGTGGAAAGAGGTTCAGACAGTCTTCTGACCTCACTGCACACCAACGCACTCACACTGGGGAGAAACCGTTCATCTGCTCTGTGTGTGGGAAGGGATTCACTCATTCATCTGGCCTTTGGTCACACCGGCGAATTCACACCGAGAAGAAACCATTCAGCTGCATTGCCTGTGAAAAGAGGTTTAGACATTCTTCTGCCCTCACTGCACACCAACGCACACACTGGGGAGAGACCATTCACCTGCTCCCAGTGTGGGAAGGGATTCACTCAATGCTCTCATCTGCTGACACACCAGAGAGTTCACACTGGGGAACCTGCTCTGTGAGTGGGAAGGGGTTCACTCAGTCACAACACCTACTGTCACATCAGCAAGTTCACAAGTGACAGCAGTTGTTGAATTCTGCTGTAACTGCTGCTGTTAATTATGTCAGGAATCGATTACCCGAATATATTTGTTTTTTTTCTGCTGATATTAAGAATAACTGGCTGAGGGCAGCACGGTGGCGCTGTGGTTAGCATTGCTACCTCACAGCGCCAAGGTCCCAGGTTCGATCCCAGCTCTGGGTTACTGTCCGTGTGGAGTTTGCACATTCTCCCCGTGTTTGCGTGGGTTTCGCCCCGACAACCCAAAGATGTGCAGGGTAGGTGGATTGGCCTGGCTAAATTGCCCCTTAATTAGAAAAAATGAATTGGACACTCTAAATTTATATTAATAAAAAGAACATTTATAGTACCTAATTCTATATAAATGAATTTAAAAAAAAGAATAACTGGCTGGAGTTTAATATTCTGGAGAAGCCACTGATTTGGAGGACTGCAGTCTCCCTTTTTAAAAGCACCATCTGTGAATTTTCCGCTTAATTCAAAAACTCATGATAGATACTCTATTGCAATAAAATTATGAACTTTTACTGCAATCCGAAATTGCTCTTTGGTGCAAAATCTACAATTCGGTATCTGAAAGGTTCCACTGATTAACATCTCCAGTTAAACAGTGCTGATTAATCCTTGCTGACAATTCTCACTGACTTGCACATTCTTCACAGTGACCCCTCCATTATGAATATAAATTATCCAGGCACATCAGCCAAAACAATAAAATATTGTCTAGATACAAACAATAAAAAATTTGATGTGAATTGGACCATTAAGGGATAGACAGCACAATACCACAGTTAATGAGGGAGAGATGATTCAAATATTCAAACATTCTTTTACATCGCTTGTTCCCCGGAATAAAGAACATGTAAACATAACATTGAATAATAAGACAACTTATGAGATAAATTAATTTAAAATCAGAAAAGGATGTGTTGACTAAACCCGTATAACTTAGAGATGGACTAAATTCACATATTTTAAAAGAATGTAGAGAAGTGATAGCACAGGCAGTACGGCTCATAATTCATTCACTAAAGGTGTAGTGTCAGAGGACTGGTGAATCACTAATGTAATTTCTGTGTTTAAGAATGGGACAGATCATGCCCAGGGATGGTACACCAGTCAGCTTCACATCACCAAATAATACAATCCTGACTAAAGTAGAGAATATAAGAACATCTAGAAAAAATAAATATAACATAGAACAGTCAGTGTGGATTTCAAAAGGAAAAATCTTTCCTGATTAACCTTTTGAATGTTTTGATGTGATAGACAATGGTAATGCAGTCAATGTCAATTATCTGGATTTTCAAATGGCCATTGATAAGATTCCCTACAGGCCAATAATGGACACGATCGGAGAATATGTCGGTGGGACAAATGATAGACTGGATTGTCAGCTGGTTACAAGACAGAAAGTAGAGAGTGGGAGAAAGTGGAGTTATTCAGAGTGACATAAGGTAGGAAGGGATGTTCCACAAGGATCTGTGCTGGGGCCACGGCTGTTCACAATTTCCATTCACCACGTGGACTTTGGAAACCAATACACAATCTCTAAACTGGGGAGATAGAAACGAGGAGAACTGCAACAAATTACAGGAGGACATTTCTAAACTTGCTGAATAGACAAATAATTGACACATGATGTACAACGGATACTGTGAAGTACATAGATCATAGAAAATACAGTGCAGAAGGAGGCCATTCGGCCCATCGAGTCTGCACCAACCCGTTAGTACATTTTGGTGCAAAGAATGGGGAGGGGGGTCACTTCTTACTTGGAAGTTGTGAGTGTAGATGGTGGAGAGAAACAGGTCTCAGAGCAACAGAGAAAATAAATAAAGCAGAGGGCCAGGAGGGGAATAAGTGAAAGGAAGTGATGATAATCCTTTGGGTCCTTGGTTACACCATACGCAGAGTACAGGGTGTGGTTCTATTCAGCTCACATCATTGGCAACCTTCTGTCTTGTGAGATGATAGTTTGCATCTTAAGTGTTCAGCTCTGTTTTAAATATTGCCTTTCTGTGGCAAGACATGTCTGACACATTTGCTGCAAATGAAGACATTGGGCTGAGAAGGTGCTGGATTCTCTGGATCCTCCCCTCAGCAAACTGAACTTTCCATTTCTCTGGTCCCCACATTATCAAATGGAGATGGAGCCACTGGACAGGGAGCAGAGAAGATTCACAAGGATCATACCAAAAATGTGTGAGTTTATAAATCAGGAAAGGATTGAGAGACTGGATCTCTTTACTCTTGGTTTCAATGTTTCCTCTTGTAGCAAAGAGCAAAACTAGAAACCACAACATACAATCATCACCAAGAAATCCAATAGGGAATACAGAAAAAACTCCTTCACCCAGAGAATGGTGAGAATGATCTTACTACCACAGGCACTGGGTGAAGTGAATAGTATCAACGTATGTATAGGGAGGCTGGACACACACATATATATATGGGAGAAACAAAGATGATAGGAGACTCAAATAGAACTGAAACACCAGTACAAACTGGCTGGCTGAATGGCCTGTCTCTGTGCTGTATATCCTGTGTAATCCCATTCAAGGCTTCAACTGATCATCCAACCTGGAGAGACACAAGGATATCCACAACAGGGAGAAATGTGGCGACTGGGACGGGATTCAGTTCTCCATCCCAGCTGGGAACTCATTGACACCAGAACACTGGGGAGAGACAATTCACCTACCCTGTGTGTGTGGGAAGGGATTCACTGAATCATCCAGCTTCCAGAAACACTGGAACATTTGCAGCGAGGAAAAAACGTGAAACTGGCTCTGTGTCTGGGAAAAGATTTAATCAGTTGTCCAGTCTCCAGATACACCCACACCAGAGAGATGCTGTTCATTTGCTCCAAATGTGGGAAATTATTTACTTGTGTTTCCAGCCTCGCTGCCCATAAAGTTGTTCACTCATTTAAGGGACCTTTTAATTGTTTGCACTGTGTGAAAAGATTTAAAAGTGTTAAATATCTGATGAAAAACCAACTCACTGACACTGGAGAGAAACCATTCACCTGCACTGAGTGTAGGAAGGGATTCACTCATTCACTGAACCTGCTGACACACCAGCATGTCCACATCTGACTGTATTGGGTGGATTCTGTTGTTATTTCGACCACTGACTGCGTCTGAACCAAACTGTTCATCACCTCAGCATCGATTTCACCCTGAACTGATTTTCTGATCCATATTCGATCCATCACCAAGGCAGCCTACATCCATCTCTGTGACATCTCCGGTCTCCTCCTGCTTCATCCTGTTTGCTGCTGAAACTCTCATTCAGACCGTTACATCTTCTAGACCCGAATATTCCTGAACCCTCTGAGCTTCCCTTCGTATCCCAGCTGCCGTCAATCTGGAACATTGGTGCCTTTTGTTTAATTCTTCCACAGGATGTCACTGGCAAGGCCAGCAATTGTTGCCCATCCTGATTGAAGTTTACAACCAACTCAGGGTGTTTAATAGTCACTTTATTGCTCTAGGTCGGAGTCACATAGTTCATAGAACGTACACTGCAGAAGGAGGCCATTCGGCCCATCGAGTCTGCGCCGGCTCTTGGAAAGAAGCATCCTACCCAAGCCCACACCTCCACCATATCCCAGTAATCCTACCCAACACTAAGGACAATTAACATGGCCAATCCACCTAACCTGCTCATCTTTGGACTGTGAGAGGAAACCCACACAGACACGGGGGAGAATGTGCAGACTCCGCACAGACAGCGACCCAAGCTGGGAATCGAACAGGGACTCTGGAGCTGTAAAGCAATTGTGCTAACCAGTATGCTACCACGCTGCCCAGGTCGGCCAGTCCAGGGTTTTTAACGACAATTCATGGTCCCCATTATTGAGACTAGCTTTCAATTCCAGATTTTATTGAATTTAAATACCACCAATTCATATTGGGATTTAAACCCATGACCCAAGAATATTTGCCTGACCTCTGGATTACTAGTTACATTACCACTACCCACCACCTCTCTATCCTAACTCAGTCCATTCACCGATTACTCCTGTACTATTTGATCTACCTTGGTGCCCCTTCTAACAATGCATCAACTTTTACACTTCTCAGATTTTATTTCAAATCCCTCCCTGACCTCACCCCTCCCTCTCTGGACACACTCCAGTGCGACATCCCACTTAGATCTTTCTGCTCCTCCAATTCAAGGTTTAGCTCACCAGGCTAAATCGCTGGCTTTTAAAGCAGGCCAGCATCACGGTTCGATTCCCGTACCAGCCTCCCCGGACAGGCGCCGGAATGTGGCGACTAGGGACTTTTCACAGTAACTTCATTGAAGCCTACTTGTGACAATAAGCGATTTTCATTTTTCATTTCATTGTACATCCCGATTTCCGTCTCTCCTCCAGTGTTGGATATGCATTCAGCTGCCTGGATGCTGAGCCCTGGATTCCTCCCTTACCGCCCCACCTTCTCGAACTTTCCCTCCTCTCCGTTAAAACTTCTCTGACCCAGTGTTTGGTCCGAATATCTCCTGTTGAGTCTCAGTGTTGAGGTTAACACTCCTGTGAAGCACCTTGGGATGTTTGACAATGTTGAAGTGCTATATCAATACAAGCTGTTATTGCTGCTGTTAATCACGTTAAGGACAGAACCATTTTCATGCTGACAGTTGGGAGTTTATTGCTGATATTAATAATCACTAAATAACTGGGATTGGGGATAAGATTCTGGAGATATGTCAGAAATCAGTTTTGTTTCACATACACTGTGATAAATTGTTGATTTCTCTTTAATAAGCAGAGACTAACTGATGTCCTTTATGGATTATTTAGTTTGCTGTCATTTTCTCCCTTCTTACTCGATTATTTTAGTTTCAAATCTCCGTTAGAAATCCCAGCTCCCCTCACCTGACACTGAATTTCCTTTCTCACGATACTGTGGTATTCGCCTCAAATAATCCCTGCTGTCTGTGCTGAATTAATCCATCTCAGTAACAAATGTTGAAATGTTTGCTCCACACCCATTGGGTTTCATCACAGAATGAAATCCCGACAGTGCGAAGGATACCATTTGGCCCCATCGAGTCTGCCCCAACCCTCAGAGTACCCTACCTAGGCCCACTCCCCTACCCATTCCTGTAACCCCAGAACCCCACATCACATTTTGACACTTCGGGGAAATTTAACATGGCCAATCTACTTAACCTTGCACATCTTTGGACTGTGGGAGGAAACCGAGACCGGAAAATCCACGCAGACACAGGGAGCAAACGCCACACAGTCACTCAAGGCTGGAATTGACCCGGCTCCCTGGCGCTGTGAGGTAGCAGTCCAGGGACTTGAGGACAAAAAAAAATTCACATCCAATATTCCTTGCCCAGCACCCAGGGAGTGCTGCACTGTCAAGTTCCTTCTTTCAAATAAGATGTTCAACTTGAAGCTCTGTCTGTTCCTCTCAGTTCCTGTAAACGTTCCCGTGGCCACTATTGTGAAGAAGAGTTGGGGTTATCTCCGGTGTCCTGGCAAATATTTATCCCTCAATCAACATCACCAAAATCCGATCATCTGCTCATTATACATTGCTGTTTGTGGGATCTTGCTGTGTATAATTTTGCTGATGTTTTTCCTACATTACACCAGTTACAACCCTTCAAAAGTACTGTTTTGGCTGTAAAGCACTTTGGGATGTCCTGTGATTGTGAAAGGAGCTACAGAAATGCAAGTTTTTAAATCTAAGGTTGATGTTATCTGATCTTCTATCTGTAACTTAATTGACCTCGGCCACCCAACTTACCATTTAATAAATCACTTTGTTCACTGTTTCAGACACGATTTTAACCAATTAAAGCAAAGGCAGAATTCTCTGGATAGTAAATTTTAAATGTTTATTAAAAGAGCAAGATTTACTGAACGACTTGAAGACATTGACGGTTATAACTTCACGCAGGTGATCAGTCTGGGAAGTGTAACCTCCCTGGCTCCTTCTTTGACAGTAATTTCTTGGAACTCGGCCTCGCGAGGATTCTTCAGTACTTGGCCAACAAGGAAGACCTTCGGAACCTCGACTTTTACCCCCAAAGTGACCATTACCTCATGTCAGAATTGGGCCTGTTGTAACGTAACCATTGGTCAATTAGGCGCTAGTTTAATTGAATGGATTCCCACTACTGGACTCCACTTTCTCATATCTTGGACAGGAATACAATTGAACAGTTTCATACTCTCCCTTTACCTGATTCTGTACAATTCCTTATTCATATGTATCAAATGTTGAGGCCAAGCAGGGTGGGAAGGTCTCTCTTGCCGGTACATTTATCCTCATTGCCCATTTACAGCAATTGAGCTTTTACAATTTTACAGCAAATAAACCCAGTCCTTTACTATAATTACTGATTCATTCATTACTACTATTTTGACCACTTATGAGCCCCTTCCTTTGATCTAATGGAATATTTCCATTTCCAAGGGATTTATCATCGACTTCAGGAAGCGTAGCACGACACACACACCCCCATCTGCATCAATGGCTCAAAAGTGGAGATGGTCATTAAGTTCCTGGGGTCACCATCCCCAACAGTCTGTCCTGGTCCACTCACGTTGATGCACAGTCAAGAAGGTCCAACAACCTCTCTACTTCCTACGGAAGGCTAAAGAAATTCAGCATGCCTGCATCGACTCTCACAAACGTCTACAGATGTGCGCTAGAGGGCATCCTATCCAGCTGTATCACAGCTTGGTATGGCAACTGCTCGGTCCAAGATTGCAAGAAACTGCAGACTGTGGTGAACTCAGCCCAACCCATCACACAAACTTGCCATCCCCATATTGATTCTGGATACACCTCCAGCTGCCTCAGGAAGGCAGACAGCATTATCAGAGACCCCTCCTACCCAGGCATTGCCTTCGTCTGCCAGGAGTTCTCAACCTTTTTTAACCCCTTTCCTCTTAATTTTTTTTTGTGGACCCCCATAGCCATTCCACAGAAAAAAAAATCTTCTTATATGCGTGGTAAACTAATCCTTATATTTTGTCCGATGACTAAAGTCCATCTACCTCAGGGGTGGGCAAACTTTTCCGTGCAAGGGCCACATTCAGAAATTCACAATTCACAAAGGGCCGCATAGTATATTAAGTAAAATAATTACTTCACCCGGTTATGATTCTGGGCGCCTCATATAGAACATAGAACAGTACAGCACAGAACAGGCCCTTCGGCCCTCGACATTGTGCCGAGCAATGATCACCCTACTCAAGTCAACGTATCCACCCTATACCAGTAAGTCCGCGAAGGTTGGAAACGGAATTAGCGGTATTCCGTACGTTGCCAAACTTATTCTAATATGAAAAGTAATGAAAAAAACTTTTTACTGACTAAATGAATTAAATTACTCTAAAATAACCAATTCATATCAATATACACAGTTTCTAGTGATTAACTGTTATAAATCATTCATTAAACTTGTCAAGGATAAACGCTGGGTGATTTTCACCTCTCCGCTTGTTCTAGGTAACTTTAAATTTACGACACTGTCAAATGTAAAGTTTTTTTCTTCTACTTGATTGCCATAAAAAAATTCATAGCTACATGAATATTTCTACTTTTAGTATTTTAATATGGTGTAGATTACTGTAAAAATTTAATTGCCAGTAATAACAGTTGTTCTGAAGTAGAATTGCTCTATGGACCACTAAAATATCACCGTGGACCCCCAATTCGGTATTTTTTTTGTGTGGACCCCCAGTAATGTTACATGGACCCCAGGGTCCATGTGGACCCCGGTTGAGAACCTCTGGTCTAGACCCTTCCATCAGGCAGAAGGTACAGAAGTCTGAAGACTCGCACATCCAGACACAAGAACAGCTTCTTCCCAACAGCTACAACACTCCTGAACGACTCCCCCCCCCCCCAGACTGATCTGTTCCCTGTAAGAACACAATTCACGATGCCCTATGCTGCTTGCTCATGTATTTGCTCTGTTTGCCCCCTTGTTCTGCAGTAACCAATCACTGTTTGTTGCTGTACCATTTGTCAATGTTCTGTCGATTATTCTTTGTGTCTACTTTGTTTACGTACTGTGTCCTTTGGCCGTAGAAAAAATACTTTTCACTACTTCGGTACATGTGACAATAAATCAAATACTTAACTTTTCTTGTTTGCCACGTTTGAATCACTTTTCCTGTTGGAATTTTGTACTTTAATAGAATCATATTTGCTGTATTTTTGTGAAATAAAAATCACAAAATACCCAGAGGACCCACAGGCTGCATTCCCCTTTGAGCAAGAAAGAGAGAGCGAGCGAGCTGAGCTGGTGGTGATTTAATCTGAGGGTCACCCACACCTCAGGCGAGGGGTAATGTGATAAGGCCTGGCCTTCATGGTTAACCATCACCCGGTGTGGGAGTCGAACCGAGCTGTTGGCCTCGTTCTGTATCACGAACCAGTCGTCCAGGCAACTGAGCTAACCGACCCCTGGTAAACATGTAATAATTCCTAATACATTAGCTATTCCCTGTCTCCCATCAGTTTCCCAGTCCCCCTCAGACAACTTGTCCCTCAACCCAGATAGTTTTCTTGTGTCAGTAACAACCCAGATAAAGTGAGTAACACCCGGAGATTTTGTTTTTAATTAGAATACCCAATTCTTTTTTTCCAATTAAGAGGCAATTTACCGTGGTCAATTCACCGGCCCTGGGTTTTGGGGGTGAGACCCACTCAGACGGGGAGAATGTACAAACTCCACACAGACAGTGACCCGGATCCTGGGATATCGAGATCAGTTAAATTTTAAAAAATGTAAACACTAGGGCCCATCTCCATGGCAGCGTGGCATGCTTGGGAGGTTCCAAACAGGAAATAGGCGCTAAATACTTCAAAATTCCAAACACCCTTTCAGTTTGTGATCCTTGTGCAATTTGAAGCCAGGTATTAGCAACAAGGCTCAAAGAGCATCAGCCCACTGGAGGCAAAGTGGTGAGACCGGCCAGTCCAGCAGAAAGAAACCCTCCGACCATCCCCACTGACCACCTGTCAGAATGAACAAAATGCAGCCTGGTGCAGAGCAGAAACAATAACAGCAGAATCCAACCCCTGTAATCAATTGTGAAATTGTTGGTGTCACAGCAGGTGTGGTGAAAACATGCAATCCCGTCTCACATTGAGGGTGGACAGGCGTCTCCCCAGTGTGAACTCGCTGGTTCTCCGCAGATGGATACTTCAGTAACTCCTTTCCCACACTGAGAGCAGGTGAATGGCCTTCCCCAGTGTGAACGCGCTGGTGTGACTTCAGCTAGATACTCAATAATCCTTTCCACACTGAGAGCAGGTGAATGGCCTCTCCCCAGTGTGAACCGCTGGTGACTCCGCAGGGCGGATACTTCCCTTAAATCCTTTCCCACACTGAGAGCAGGTGAATGGCCTCTCCCCAGTGTGAACGCGCTGGTGTCTCGCAGGTCGGATACTTCCTTAAATTCTTTCCCACACTGAGAGCAGGTGAATGCCTCTCCCAGTGTGAACTCGCTGTGTGACTGCAGGCGGATCCTTCAGTAAATCCTTTCCCACACTGAGAGCAGGTGAATGGCCTCTCCCAGTGTGAACTCGCTGATGTCTCGCAGGCGTGGATGAATTAATGAATCCTTCCCACACTGAGAGCAGGTGAATGGCCTCTCCCAGTGTGATCTCGCTGATGACTCAGCAGGGTGGATGAATTAATGAATCCTTCCCACACTGAGAGCAGGTGAATGGCCTCTCCCCAGTGTGAACTCGCTGGTGTGACTGCAGATGGGATGCTTGACTGAATCCCGTCCCACACTGAGAGCAGGTGATGGTCTCTCCCCAGTGTGAACTCGCTGGTGTCTCTGCAGGCTGGATAACCGAGTGAATCCTGCCCACACTGAGAGCAGGTGAACGGCCTCTCCCCAGTGTGACTGCGTCGATGAATCTCCAGGTGAGATGGGAATCCGTATCCCTTCCCACATCCCACATTTCCACGGTTTCTCCAGTTTTGGGTCTCCTCGTCTCTCCAGGTTCGACAATCAGTTCCGAATCCGCGTAGGGGTCTCTTCTACTGTGAATGGTGTGAGTTTTTTCAGGCTGTGTAATGGTTAAGCTCTTTCCACAGTCAG
>NW_024056008.1:0-26070 GCF_902713615.1 Scyliorhinus canicula | reverse complement strand
TGCTGCCACACAGAGAGCGGCCTGCTGCCACACAGAGAGCTGCTGCCTCACAGAGAGCTGCCTGCTGCCACACAGAGAGCGGCCTGCTGCCACACAGAGAGCGGCCTGCTGCCACACAGAGAGCGGCCTGCTGCCACACAGAGAGCTGCTGCCACACAGAGAGCTGCTGCCACACAGAGAGCGGCCTGCTGCCACACAGAGAGCGGCCTGCTGCCACACAGAGAGCGGCCTGCTGCCACACAGAGAGCTGCTGCTACACAGAGAGCGGCCTGCTGCCACACAGAGAGCGGCCTGCTGCCACACAGAGAGCGGCCTGCTGCCACACAGAGAGCTGCTGCCACACAGAGAGCGGCCTGCTGCCACACAGAGAGCGGCCTGCTGCCCCACAGAGAGCTGCTGCCACACAGAGAGCTGCTGCCACACAGAGAGCGGCCTGCTGCCACACAGAGAGCAGCCTGCTGCCACACAGAGAGCTGCTGCCACACAGAGAGCGGCCTGCTGCCACACAGAGAGCTGCTGCCACACAGAGAGCGGCCTGCTGCCACACAGAGAGCGGCCTGCTGCCACACAGAGAGCTGCTGCCACACAGAGAGCTGCTGCCACACAGAGAGCGGCCTGCTGCCACACAGAGAGCGGCCTGCTGCCACACAGAGAGCGGCCTGCTGCCACACAGAGAGCTGCCTGCTGCCACACAGAGAGCGGCTTGCTGCCACACAGAGAGCGGCCTGCTGCCACACAGAGAGCGGCCTGCTGCCACACAGAGAGCGGCCTGCTGCCACACAGAGAGCGGCCTGCTGCCACACAGAGAGCAGCCTGCTGCCACACAGAGAGCAGCCTGCTGCCACACAGAGAGCTGCTGCCACACAGAGAGAGGCCTGCTGCCACACAGAGAGCAGCCTGCTGCCACACAGAGAGCTGCTGCCACACAGAGAGCGGCCTGCTGCCACACAGAGAGCTGCTGCCACACAGAGAGCTGCCTGCTGCCACACAGAGAGCGGCCTGCTGCTACACAGAGAGCGGCCTGCTGCCACACAGAGAGCGGCCTGCTGCCACACAGACAGCTGCCTGCTGCCACACAGAGAGCGGCCTGCTGCCACACAGAGAGCGGCCTGCTGCCCCACAGAGAGCGGCCTGCTGCCACACAGACAGCGGCCTGCTGCCTCACAGAGAGCGGCCTGCTGCCACACAGAGAGCGGCCTGCTGCCACACAGAGAGCTGCTGCCACACAGAGAGCTGCTGCCACACAGAGAGCTGCTGCCACACAGAGAGCGGCCTGCTGCCACACAGAGAGCGGCCTGCTGCCACACTGAGAGCGGCCTGCTGCCACACAGAGAGCGGCCTGCTGCTACACAGAGAGCGGCCTGCTGCTACACAGAGAGCGGCCTGCTGCCACACAGAGAGCGGCCTGCTGCCACACAGAGAGCGGCCTGCTGCCACACAGAGAGCGGCCTGCTGTTACACAGAGAGCGGCCTGCTGCCTCACAGAGAGCGGCCTGCTGCCGCACAGAGAGCTGCTGCCACACAGAGAGCGGCCTGCTGCCACACAGAGAGCGGCCTGCTGTTACACAGAGAGCGGCCTGCTGCCACACAGAGAGCGGCCTGCTGCCGCACAGAGAGCGGCCTGCTGCCGCACAGAGAGCGGCCTGCTGCCGCACAGAGAGCGGCCTGCTGCCGCACAGAGAGCTGCTGCCACACAGAGAGCTGCTGCCACACAGAGAGCTGCTGCCACACAGAGAGCGGCCTGCTGCCACACAGAGAGCTGCTGCCACACAGAGAGCGGCCTGCTGCCACACAGAGAGCGGCCTGCTGCCACACAGAGAGCGGCCTGCTGCTACACAGAGAGCGGCCTGCTGCCTCACAGAGAGCGGCCTGCTGCCACACAGAGAGCGGCCTGCTGCCACACAGAGAGCGGCCTGCTGCCACACAGAGAGCGGCCTGCTGCCACACAGAGAGCTGCCAGCTGCCACACAGAGAGCTGCTGCCTCACAGAGAGCTGCTGCCACACAGAGAGCGGCCTGCTGCCACACAGAGAGCGGCCTGCTGCCACACAGAGAGCTGCTGCCTCACAGAGAGCTGCTGCCACACAGAG
Source organism: Scyliorhinus canicula (assembly GCF_902713615.1). Lineage (NCBI taxonomy): Eukaryota > Metazoa > Chordata > Chondrichthyes > Carcharhiniformes > Scyliorhinidae > Scyliorhinus > Scyliorhinus canicula. The sequence goes on along the minus strand of NW_024056008.1, from coordinate 23,981 downwards.
AGCGGCCTGCTGCCACACAGAGAGCGGCTGCCACACAGAGAGCGGCCTGCTGCCACACAGACAGCGGCCTGCTGCCACACAGAGAGCGGCCTGCTGCCACACAGAGAGCGGCCTGCTGCCACACAGAGAGCGGCCTGCTGCCACACAGAGAGCTGCTGCCACACAGAGAGCGGCCTGCTGCCACACAGAGAGCGGCCTGCTGCCACACACAGAGCTGCTGCCACACAGAGAGCGGCCTGCTGCCACACAGAGAGCGGCCTGCTGCCACACAGAGAGCTGCTGCCACACAGAGAGCTGCTGCCACACAGAGAGCGGCCTGCTGCCACACAGAGAGCTGCTGCCACACAGAGAGCGGCCTGCTGCCACACAGAGAGCTGCTGCCACACAGAGAGCTGCTGCCACACAGAGAGCTGCTGCCACACAGAGAGCGGCCTGCTGCCACACAGAGAGCGGCCTGCTGCCACACTGAGAGCGGCCTGCTGCCACACAGAGAGTGGCCTGCTGCCACACAGAGAGCGGCCTGCTGCCACACAGAGAGCGGCCTGCTGCCACACAGAGAGCGGCCTGCTGCCACACAGAGAGCGGCCTGCTGCCACACAGAGAGCGGCCTGCTGCCACACAGAGAGCGGCCTGCTGCCACACAGAGAGCGGCCTGCTGCCACACAGAGAGCGGCCTGCTGCCACACAGACAGCGGCCTGCTGCCACACAGAGAGCGGCCTGCTGCCACACAGAGAGCGGCCTGCTGCCACACAGAGAGCGGCCTGCTGCCACACAGACAGCGGCCTGCTGCCACACAGACAGCGGCCTGCTGCCACACAGAGAGCGGCCTGCTGCCACACAGAGAGCGGCCTGCTGCCACACAGAGAGCTGCTGCCACACAGAGAGCGGCCTGCTGCCACACAGAGAGCTGCTGCCACACAGAGAGCTGCTGCCACACAGAGAGCTGCTGCCACACAGAGAGCGGCCTGCTGCCACACAGAGAGCTGCTGCCACACAGAGAGCGGCCTGCTGCCACACAGAGAGCTGCTGCCACACAGAGAGCGGCCTGCTGCCACACAGAGAGCGGCCTGCTGCCACACAGAGAGCGGCCTGCTGCTACACAGAGAGCGGCCTGCTGCCTCACAGAGAGCGGCCTGCTGCCACACAGAGAGCGGCCTGCTGCCACACAGAGAGCGGCCTGCTGCCACACAGAGAGCGGCCTGCTGCCACACAGAGAGCGGCCTGCTGCCACACAGAGAGCGGCTGCCACACAGAGAGCGGCCTGCTGCCACACAGACAGCGGCCTGCTGCCACACAGAGAGCGGCCTGCTGCCACACAGAGAGCGGCCTGCTGCCACACAGAGAGCGGCCTGCTGCCACACAGAGAGCGGCCTGCTGCCACACAGAGAGCGGCCTGCTGCCACACAGAGAGCGGCCTGCTGCCACACAGAGAGCGGCCTGCTGCCACACAGAGAGCTGCTGCCACACAGAGAGCGGCCTGCTGCCACACAGAGAGCGGCCTGCTGCCACACAGAGAGCGGCCTGCTGCCACACAGAGAGCGGCCTGCTGCCACACAGAGAGCGGCCTGCTGCCACACAGACAGCGGCCTGCTGCCACACAGAGAGCGGCCTGCTGCTAAACAGAGAGCGGCCTGCTGTCACACAGACAGCGGCCTGCTGCCACACAGAGAGCGGCCTGCTGCCACACAGTGAGCGGCCTGCTGCCTCACAGAGAGCTGCTGCCACACAGAGAGCTGCTGCCACACAGAGAGCGGCCTGCTGCCACACAGAGAGCGGCCTGCTGCCACACAGAGAGCGGCCTGCTGCCACACAGACAGCGGCCTGCTGCCACACAGAGAGCGGCCTGCTGCCACACAGAGAGCGGCCTGCTGTCACACAGAGAGCGGCCTGCTGCCTCACAGAGAGCTGCTGCCACACAGAGAGCTGCTGCCACACAGAGAGCGGCCTGCTGCCACACAGAGAGCGGCCTGCTGCCACACAGAGAGCGGCCTGCTGCCACACAGAGAGCGGCCTGCTGCCACACAGAGAGCGGCCTGCTGCCACACAGAGAGCGGCCTGCTGCCACACAGAGAGCGGCCTGCTGCCACACAGAGAGCGGCCTGCTGCCACACAGAGAGCGGCCTGCTGCCACACAGAGAGCGGCCTGCTGCCACACAGAGAGCGGCCTGCTGCCACACAGAGAGCGGCCTGCTGCCACACAGAGAGCGGCCTGCTGCCGCACAGAGAGTGGTCCACGCACTGCTAAGGGTTCCTGACTCCATGATAGAAGACACGCAAGACTCCACACCGCAGTCCTTGCACGAACAACAAGTGACTCCAGTGTCACAAACGTCCACAGCGAGCTCGTGTACAGCCTCCACGATGGAAGCAACACAAGGCTCCGACACGCGGTCCTGGCAAGAACAAGACCCTGAGGGTCTAGCAACCTCCTCTTACCAACTAGCAGCAGACGATGCTGGGCCTCACGGTAGCATGGTGGTTAGCATCAATGCTTCACAGCTCCAGGGTCCCAGGTTTGATTCCCGGCTGGGTCACTGTCTGTGCGGAGTCTGCACGTCCTCCCCGTGTGTGCGTGGGTTTCCTCCGGGTGCTCCGGTTTCCTCCCACAGTCCAAAGATGTGCGGGTTAGGTGGATTGGCCACGCTAAATTGCCCGTAGTGTAAGGTTAATGGGGGAATTGTTGGGTTACGGGTATACGGGTTACGTGGGTTAAGTAGGGTGATCATTGCTCGGCACAACATCGAGGGCCGAAGGGCCTGTTCTGTGCTGTACTGTTCTATGTTCTATGATGCAAGTCTTCCATGCTCAAGTAAACAGCAAGAAGACTATGACAGTCTACCCACCTCCCGTGCACAGCAGAACGACCATGACGGTCTATCAGGCTCCAGTGAAGAACAAAGTGACTATGACAGTCCACCCGCATTGTATGAGCCACAAGGAGACGACTCTGACAGTCTACCCAGCCCAAGTGAACAACAAGTAGCTACTGAGGTTCTACCCACTGTATGTGAGACAAGTGACGACAGCCTCCCACTTCCCATACAAGATGTGCAATGTGACAGACCTCAGCTAGTGTGTACAGAGGCACTCGACAATCACAGTGAGACTACTGGTGACTCCGGTGACACCACGTTACTTCAAACCTCATTCGCCCGAGCCTCTCCACAAGCAAAGGCATTCCTGCAGGGTCCGACTCCAGCCATGGAGCATCAGGAAATCTCAGCCGACTCCAGTGAACCTGCTAAGACTCCAGATGGGGAGCATCGACAAACCACAACTGACTCAGGCAAAGCAGACCAAACTCTAGATGGGGAGCAACCAAACGTCAAAGCTGATTCACGTAAGTCAGACTTTACTGCAGACAGGGAGTGCCGCAAACTCAGTGACGGCCGCTCAGGATGACAGCAGGTGCCACGACGCACACTGACTCGAGTAACTATGTGAAGGACTCGCATTATCCACAGCGTGTGGTCCTTGAGCGCAGCGAGCACAACAAGACCATCCAACACAACATCACAACCTATAAACACCATCTCAAAGACAACGACATGACGCGTACCAACGACAATCACTACACCAATGGAACTATGACTGATACTACATGGTACAACTCTGCCCATGAGGGACACTGTTACTGCTCAGCTCAGTATAATGACATACCATGGCAGGACGATGCATCTTCCCAATTCACGTGTGCTGCACTACCAACAGGCAATCTGGCTTTCAGGACAGATGCTATCCAACATCGCTATCACAAGCATCGGAAGGAAAAGACTCCAAATCAGACAGCAAAGTGATTTGACCACTTCTTGGTTCCTGATGCACAGGGACACCGATGGGGTTTACAAGGACATGTCACCATCAAACTCACCACCCCACCAAGAGAGACATTTGACCATGATGATTTATGGGTTTTAGACTCACACATATGATTTGGACTTATTGTTTAATCACTGTTCTTGTGACGTTTACATACCATAACTTATCTACCTGTTTTTTGTTCAATTTTCTTTAAGTGTACAGAAAATATGTCACATGTAAAAAAGGGGGGGTGTGGTGATATGCATCACTGTAAATACACAAGAGGTTAATGTAAATACATGTAAACTAGCTAGACACTAGAGGGAGCACCAGAGACATCACACACAGACACTCAACCAATAGAACAGTTAGATAGGACACGACCAATGGGCATTCACGATACCCACAGATGTGACACGACCACAGGGGGGCATTACACCAACCCATATATAAAGGACACAGCACACATGATATTCCTCTTTCCAGTGGAGACAGTCAGTGAGTAGAGACACAGGGTTGATTCAATATCACTCCCACCACGTGGATTGTAGCAGACTGGTTCGTCAATCTGAGTAGCTATAGAAGGATTAACAGTAGTGGCGAACCCGAGTAGGAGAATTGTAAATAGTTTAATCAACATGTTGAAGTTATCTTCATGTCTGAACCTTCCTTTGTCAAGTGCTCCACAAAGATATAGTTCGAGTACATTGGATGGGTCATTCTTTGTACAATGTGTGCAGGAGGGTTTCCTGACACAATATGTTGACAGGCCAACAAGAGGCGAGGCCACATTGGATTTGGTTTTGGGTAATGAACCAGGCCAGGTGTTAGATCTGGAGGTAGGTGAGCACTTTGGAAACAGTGACCACAATTCGGTGACCTTTACGTTAGTGATGGAAAGGGATAAGTATACCCCGCAGGGCAAGAGTTATAGCTGGGGGAAGGGCAATTATGATGCCATTAGACATGACTTAGGATGTGTTGGTTGGAGAAGTAGGCTGCAAGGGTTGGGCACACTGGATATGTGGAGCTTGTTCAAGGAACAGCTATTGCATGTTCTTGATAAGTACGTACCAGTCAGGCAGGGAGGAAGGGGTCGAGCGAGGGAACCGTGGTTTACCAAAGAAGTGGAATCTCTTGTTAAGAGGAAGAAGGAGGCCTATGTGAAGATGAGGCGTGAAGTTTCAGTTGGGGCGCTTGATATTTACAAGGAAGCGAGGAAGGATCTAAAGAGAGAGCTGAGACGAGCAAGGAGGGGACATGAGAAGTCTTTGGCAGGTAGGATCAAGGAAAACCCAAAAGCTTTCTATAGGTATGTCAGGAATAAAAGAATGACTAGGGTAAGAGTAGGGCCAATCAAGGACAGTGGTGGGAAGTTGTGTGTGGAGGCTGAGGAGATAAGCGAGATACTAAATGAATACTTTTCGTCAGTATTCACTCAAGAAAAAGATAATATTGTGGAGGAGAATGCTGAGACCCAGGCTATTAGAATAGATGGCATTGAGGTGCGTAGGGAAGAAGTGTTGGCAATTCTGGACAAGGTGAAAATAGATAAGTCCCCGGGGCCGGATGGGATTTATCCTAGGATTCTCTGGGAAGCCAGGGAAGAGATTGCTGAGCCTTTGGTTTTGATTTTTAGGTCATCATTGGCTACAGGAATAGTGCCAGAGGACTGGAGGATAGCAAATGTGGTCCCTTTGTTCAAGAAGGGGAGTAGAGATAACCCCGGTAACTATAGGCCGGTGAGCCTAACGTCTGTGGTGGGTAAAGTCTTGGAGAGGATTATAAAAGATACGATTTATAATCATCTAGATAGGAATAATATGATTAGGGACAGTCAGCATGGTTTTGTGAAGGGTAGGTCATGCCTCACAAACCTTATCGAGTTCTTTGAGAAGGTGACTGAACAGGTAGACGAGGGTAGAGCAGTTGATGTGGTGTATATGGATTTCAGTAAAGCGTTTGATAAGGTTCCCCACGGTCGGTTATTGCAGAAAATACGGAGGCTGGGGATTGAGGGTGATTTAGAGATGTGGATCAGAAATTGGCTAGTTGAAAGAAGACAGAGAGTGGTAGTTGATGGGAAATGTTCAGAATGGAGTTCAGTTACGAGTGGCGTACCACAAGGATCTGTTCTGGGGCCGTTGCTGTTTGTCATTTTTATAAATGACCTAGAGGAGGGCGCAGAAGGATGGGTGAGTAAATTTGCAGACGACACTAAAGTCGGTGGAGTTGTAGACAGTGCGGAAGGATGTTGCAGGTTACAGAGGGACATAGATAAGCTGCAGAGCTGGGCTGAGAGATGGCAAATGGAGTTTAATGTGGAGAAGTGTGAGGTGATTCACTTTGGAAAGAATAACAGAAATGCGGAATATTTGGCTATTGGTAAAATTCTTGGTAGTGTGGATGAGCAGAGGGATCTCGGTGTCCATGTACATAGATCCCTGAAAGTTGCCACCCAGGTTGATAGGGTTGTGAAGAAGGCCTATGGTGTGTTGGCCTTTATTGGTAGAGGGATTGAGTTCCGGAGCCATGAGGTCATGTTGCAGTTGTACAAAACTCTAGTACGGCCGCATTTGGAGTATTGCGTACAGTTCTGGTCGCCTCATTATAGGAAGGACGTGGAAGCTTTGGAACGGGTGCAGAGGAGATTTACCAGGATGTTGCCTGGTATGGAGGGAAAATCTTATGAGGAAAGGCTGATGGACTTGAGGTTGTTTTCGTTAGAGAGAAGAAGGTTAAGAGGTGACTTAATAGAGGCATACAAAATGATCAGAGGGTTAGATAGGGTGGACAGTGAGAGCCTTCTCCCGCGGATGGAGGTGGCTAGCACGAGGGGACATAGCCTTAAATTGAGGGGTAATAGATATAGGACAGAGGTCAGAGGTGGGTTTTTTACGCAAAGAGTGGTGAGGCCGTGGGATGCCCTACCTGCAACAGTAGTGAACACGCCAACATTGAGGGCATTTAAAAATTTATTGGATAAGCATATGGATGATAAGGGCATAGTGTAGGTTAGATGGCCTTTAGATGTTATCCATGTCGGTGCAACATCGAGGGCCGAAGGGCCTGTACTGCGCTGTATCGTTCTATGTTCTATGTTCTAAGGAAGCCGCTTATGCTACGCCGAGAGCATAACAAGACAGCCGGTGTCCGATACAGGAGCCCGCAGTTCCCCCACGCCAACTCATACCTCGTCTCGCAGCCGCCTATAATTTTAAAAATATGGTTAGAAACATGTCTTTTGGAAATCGGCGTGTCCGGGGCGCAGAATCGCTGAGGCCCCAGAGAATTGGTAGTCCAGGCAGATGACGAGCGGCGTGCACCACAATTTCATCGAGGCGGGGGGTCTGGAGAATTCCAATTTGGCCCGAAAATGGCATCAACCCCATATTTGGTGTTGGAACCAATTCTCCGGACGATCACTTTTCCAAATTTTGGTGCGATGTCAAGGAGAATCCAGCCGGCTGTTTTTGAATCTGTTAATTTGTGTTCTCAGATTTTTGTATCTCCAGCCCAATGGAAGAAGTTGGAAGAGTGAGCCCAGGTCGAGTCATTGGGGTTGTCCTGCTGAGTCAGATCGGGTCGTCTGTTCCAATCCATTGGAGTCTGAGGGTTTTCAAACCTGCAAGAAAACATAACCGAGAAAGGTTAGTGATAGTGTTACTGTTAGAATTACGTTTTAAGAGATTAGTACGGTTATGAGAGATGTCGGAAGAGGATTTGTGTGAGAGAGCTTGCAGAGAATCACCATGCCGGAATCCGGCGCCATTCTTTCCTTCCGTTCCGTGTCTATGAGCAAAGGGGTTCAAAGGATGTGGGGGGGGCAAGCGGGAGTTGGGTGATCAGCCATGATCATGATAAATGGCGGAGCAGGCTCGAAGGACAGAATAACCTCCTCCTGCTTCTATTTTCCACAAAAATGATTTGATTTATTATTTCTGCAGCATGTAAACTATCCACATGTATATCTTTCATGTATTTTACTGCAGGATTTTGATTTAATTGAATAACGGGAAGGGGGAGGTTTGCAGCAATCGGAATATCATTCCAGTCGTTTGAACATTTTCCTTCTTCAAGGTTACGGCTGAAACCTCAACATTTGTCTTTCTTTGCAGGTTCTGCTGAACTTTAGCTCTCACATGATGTAAACATGATGTAAACATGATCTAAACATGATCCAAACAAGATGTAAAGTAGCCCCCACAATTATCTGTTAGATTGAAGTTATTACAACAAGAATGATACATGAATTCTTTTGGGATTTAATTTTGAGAATTCCAGATTTGAAGTCCTATTGAATGCAGCTCTGTCTGGATCAAACTGAATTTCAATGAAAGCACTTTCTTGGCAAAACAAATTTGTTTTATTAGTGAATAGAATAATTTTGTTGGAAGCTGCAAAAAAGTGATTAAATTTTAAAGTCACAAACAGACATTTAAAAAATCACAATAAGGTTCCAAATCAATGATAAACCAAAAGGCTTCCATCCTGTTTTAATAAAACACTCTGAGCAGTTCTCACTCATTCTTTGCTGCCACCAGGAATATTTGGGCTGGTTTCTCTCTGGCTTTTGGCTTTCCAATTCCTGGTTTTGGCTGGTTTCCATGTTTTAGCATAAAGGCCTTTTTCTTCCCACTGAAAAACATTGTTATTACCCAGTCCTGTTGCACCCACATCAATTTGGCATCATGTTCCCAACGGCATTTCAGTCTGTGGTGAAGAAATAAGGATAATTGAGACATTTTTTTGGAAAATATTGAAAGACTTTTGTGGATTTAATTAGAACGATTATTTTCCACATTAAAAGTTAGTGTGGAGGTGTATGTTGCCTTCTTAGAATCCAGACATTAAAGTTGTTTTTAGTGAGAAATTAGCATGTGGTGCAGTTATTGGTTCTATTTTTCCAAGTTACATCCAACGTAACATTTTCTGGATGTTTATGAAGAGACAAAATAACTTTTATTCAACTGAACTAAAGTTCAAGGAAGAAATTGTTAGGGGCAGCCCCCATGTCTCGGTACCTGCCCCAAACTTGCAATTCCGATGGGATACCCCCAAATTGTTCTTCCCCCGGGTGAGAGGAGTTGAACTGGCTTCCTTTCTTTATTCAACCTCCTCGACTGGTCACAATAAGATTATTTTTTTTAAATCCCTTCCCTTGCAATATCTTTCCCCAGTCCAATGTAAAGCCCAATGTATTGGCTTGAGGGATAGTGCATGGGAGAGGGATACTCATTTTTGGCACATTGGAACTGGTTCTGGGGGAGATGGAACATTACAAATCAGACGGTCTACACCTGGGCAGGACTGGAACTAATGTCCTGGGGGAGTGTTTGTCAGCACTGTTGGGGAGGGTTTAAACTAATGTGGCAGGGGGATGGGAACCAATGCAGGGAGTCAGAAGGTAGTAAAGAGGAGACAGAAACAAAATCTGGTCAGGAGAAAAGTGGAAGGCAGAGAAACAGATCGAATTGCCAAGTATGGCGGGGGGTGGGAACCAGTACATTCGGTCAGCGGGAGAACTAACTGAGGGAGAGCAACAGACGAAGGCCAGTAAGATTAAGAGGAAGAGCAGGCAGGGAGTGGGTGGTCAAAGCAGCGGGGCAGGTGGGTTGAAGTGCATTAATTTCAATGCGAGGAATATTTCAGGTAAGACAGATGAACCCAGAGCTTGGATTAATACGTGGAATAATGATGTTGTTGCTATTGCAGAAACTTGGTTGAAAGAGAGACAGGATTGGCAACTAAACATTCCAGGATTTAGATGCTTCAAGCAGGATAGAGGGGGAGGCACACAGGGCTGGGGGAGTTGCATTATTAGTTAAGGAGAATACCACAGCTGTGCTGAGGGAGGACACCTTGGAGGGTTCAGGCAGCGAGGCAATCTGGGTAGAGCTCAGGAATAGGAAGGGTGCTGTCACAATGTTGGGGGTTTACTACAGACCTCTGAACAGCCAGCGGGAGATAGGGGCAGATCTGCAGACAGATCTTGGAAAGATGCATAAACAATAGGGTTGTTGTGGTGGGTGATTTAAACTTTTCCGATATTGACTGGGACACACTTACTGCTGGAGGCATGGATGGAGCAGAATTTGTAAGGAGCGTCCAGGAGGGTTTCTTGAAACAATATGTAAATAGCCCAACTTGGGAAGGGGCCATATTAGGCCTGGTGCTGGGGAATGAACCCGGCCTGGTGCTGGGGAATGAACCCGGCCTGGTGCTGGGGAATGAACCCGGCCTGGTGCTGGGGAATGAACCCGGCCTGGTGATCAAAGTTTCAGTAGGAGATCATTTCGGAAACAATGATCATAATTCAGTACGTTTTAAGCTGCTTATGGAAAAGGACAAGAGTGGTCCTTAGGTGAAGGTGTCAGACTGGGGGAAGGCTAATTACAGCAGCATTAGGCAGGATCTGGAGAGTGTTGACTAGACAAGGCTGTTTGACGGAAAATCAACACCCAGCATGTGGGAGGCTTTCAAATGTCAGTTGATTAGAATTCAGGACCGGCCTGTACCTGTGAGGATGAAAGCTAAGGGTGGCAAGTATAGGGAACCCTGGATAATGAGGGATATCATGAATGTTGTCACAAAGAAAAAGGAAGCATTTGTAAGGGGTGTGGAGGTGATAATAAATTAGTTTAGGGAGTTAGGCTCGAAGATAAAAGCCAGGACAGACAGAGTTGTCATCTCTGGTTTATTGCCGGTGCCACGTGATAGCGAGGCTAGGAATAGGGAGAGAGTGCAGTTGAACACGTGGCTGCAGGAATGGTGTAGGAGGGAGGGCTTCGGGTATTTGGATAATTGGAGCACATTCTGGGGAAGGTGGTACAAGCAGGACGAGTTGCATCTGAACCAGAGGGGCACCAATATCCTGGGAGGGAGGGTTTCTATTACTCTTAGGGAGGGTTTAAACTAATTTGGCAGGGGAATGGGAACCGGAATTGTAGTCCAGCAACTAAGGAAGCCGATATTCAGGACGCCAAAGCACGTAGTGACGCAGTGGGGAAGGTAACACTGACAAAGGAGAGTACTTGCAGGCATGGAGATGGGTTGAAGTGTGTATACTTCAACGCACAAAGCATCAGGAATAAGGTGGGTGAACTTAAGGCATGGATCGGTACTTGGGACTATGATGTGGTGGTCATCACAGAAACTTTGAGAGAAGAGGGGCAGAAATGGTTGTTCGGCGTCCCTGGTTATAGATGTTTCAATGAGATTAGCGAGGATGGTAAAAGAGGCGGGGGGGTGCGTGCGGAGGAGGCCTCCTGCATGGGGACCTCCCTCCGGGCCCTCGCCACGGCAGCACTCCCATCCCCACCCAAAAAACACTCCAGCAGCCCAGTGGTGACAGCCACCCTCCAATCCTGGAACCAACTGCGGCAGCAATTTGGCCTGACCAAAATGTCGGACAAGGCTCCCATCTGCAACAACCATAGGTTCAAACCAGCACCGACTGACGCCACCTTCAAAAGGTGGGGGCAGGACGGGGGGACACTGACAGTCAGGGACCTATACACGGACGACAGGATCACAACACTGGACGAACTGACAGAGAAATTTTGGCTAGCCAGGGGGAACGAGCTACGGTACCTGCAGCTCAAAAACTTCCTACGAAAGGAGACAAGGACGTACCCACAACCGCCACGACAGACACTACTGGAAGACCTACTGGACGCAAGTATCCTAGAGAAAGGGAACTGTAGCGACATGTATGACCGACTGGTAGAAAGGGACGACACCGTACTGGACGCAACAAGAAGGAAATGGGAGGACGACCTGGGGATGGAGATAGGGTGGGGACTCTGGAGCGAAGCACTGCATAGGGTCAACTCCACCTCCACGTGCGCAAGGCTCAGCCTGACGCAACTAAAAGTGGTACATAGAGCCCACTTAACGAGAAACCGTATGAGTAGGTTCTTCCCGGAGGTGGAGGACAGATGTGAACGGTGCCAAAGAGGCCCGGCCAACCACGCCCATATGTTCTGGTCTTGCCCCAGACTTGTGGAGTACTGGACAGCCTTCTTCAAGGCTATGTCCAAAGTGGTGGGGGTGAGGGTGGAGCCATGCCCGATAGTGGCGGTCTTCGGGGTTTCAGACCAGCCAGATCTATTCCTGGGGAGGAGGGCGGACGCCCTTGCCTTTGCCTCCCTGATCGCCCGCCGTAGAATCCTGTTTGGCTGGCGGTCAGCAGCACTGCCCAGAGCTGCAGACTGGCTGTCCGACCTCTCGGAATCTCTCCAAATGGAGAAAATCAAATTCGTCATCTGAGGGTCAGACGACGGCTTCCACAGAACGTGGGAGCCATTCATCCAATTGTTCCGGGACCTGTTTGTGGCCAACGTACAAGAGGAAGAATAGTCGGGGGAAGGTAGCCGGGGGGAGCTACGGGTTCGTTACGGGTTCGTTACGGGGGTTTGATGGCTAGCTAAGGCCCAAAACCAAAGTAAATAAATGCCAATAAACATGTTGGGGAATGTAAAATATGTAAGCCGGCTAAAGGGGGGAGGCCACAGTTATTACTACGAAGATGCTCACCTGTAAATATATATGTTAATCTTTGCGTGTTCTTTTTTTTTTCTCTCTCTAACAATTTGTAATTTGTTCAATATAAAACATGAAAACTGAATAAAAAACATTTATAAAAAAAAAAGAGGTGGGGGGGTGGCATTGTTAATTAGAGATAGTATAACAGCTGCAGAAAGGCAGTTCGAGGAGGATCTGCCTACTGAGGTAGTATGGGTTGAAGTCAGAAATAGGAAAGGAGCAGTCACCTTGTTAGGAGTTTTCTATAGGCCCCCCAATAGCAGCAGAGATGTGGAGGAACAGATTGGGAAACAGATTTTGGAAAGGTGCAGAAGTCACAGGGTAGTAGTCATGGGTGACTTCAACTTCCCAAACATTGAGTGGAAACTCTTTAGATCAAATAGTTTGGATGGGGTAGTGTTTGTGCAGTGTGTCCAGGAAGCTTTTCTAACACAGTATGTAGATTGTCCGACCAGAGGGGAGGCCATATTGTATTTGGTACTTGGTAATGAACCAGGGCAGGTGACAGAATTGTTAGTGGGGGAGCATTTTGGAGATAGTGACCACAATTCTGTGACTTTCAGTTTAGTAATGGAGAGGGATAGGTGCGTGCAACAGGGCAAGGTTTACAATTGGGGGAAGCGTAAATACAATGCTGTCAGACAGGAATTGAAGTGCAGAAGTTGGGAACATAGGCTGTCAGGGAAGGACACAAGTAAAATCATAGAATCAAAGAATTTCATAGAATTTTGGACACTAAGGGCAATTTATCATGGCCAATCCACCCAACCTGCACATCTTTGGACTGTGGGAGGAAACCGGAGCACCCGGAGGAAACCCACACACACACGGGGAGGATGTGCAGACTCCACACAGACAGTGACCCAAGCCGGAATCGAACCTGGGACCCTGGAGCTGTGAAGCAATTGTGCTATCCACAATGCTACCGTGCTGCCCTTAAGAACAAATTAATCTACACTCCATTATTCTACCATAATCCATGTACCTATCCAATAGCCGCAAATGAAATGAAAATGAAAATCACTTATTGTCACGAGTAGGCTTCAATGAAGTTACTGTGAAAAGCCCCTAGTCGCCACATTCCGGCGCCTGTCCGGGGAGGCTGGTACGGGAACTTGTTCAAGGAACAGGTACTATGTGTCCTTGATATGTATGTCCCTGTCAGGCAGGGAAGAGATGGTCGAGTGAGGGAAGCATGGTTGACAAGAGAGGTTGAATGTCTTGTTAAGAGGAAGAAGGAGACTTATGTAAGGCTGAGGAAACAAGGTTCAGACAGGGCGCTGGAGGGATACAAGATAGCCAGGAGGGAACTGAAGAAAGGGATTAGGAGAGCTAAGAGAGGGCATGAAAAATCTTTGGTGGGTAGGATTAAGGAATACCCCAAGGCCTTTTACACATATGTGAGAAATATGAGAATGACTAGAGCGAGGGTAGGTCCGATCAAGGACAGTAGCGGGAGATTGTGTATTGAGTCTGAAGAGATAGGAGAGGTCTTGAACGAGTACTTTTCTACAGTATTTACAAATGAAAGGGGCCATATTGTTGGAGAGGACAGTGTGAAACAGACTGGAAAGCTCGAGGAGATACTTGTCAGGAAGGAAGATGTGTTGGGCATTTTGAAAAACTTGAGGATAGACAAGTCCCCCGGGCCTGAAGGGATATATCCAAGGATTCTATGGGAAGCAAGAGATGAAATTGCAGAGCCATTGGCAATGATCTTTTCGTCCTCGCTGTCAACAGGGGTGGTACTAGGCAATTGGAGAGTGGCGAATGTCGTGTCCCTGTTCAAAAAATGGAATGGGGATAACCCTGGGAATTACAGGCCAGTTAGCCTTACTTCGGTGGTAGGCAAAGTAATGGAAAGGGTACTGAGGGATAGGATTTCTGAGCATCTAGAAAGACACTGCTTGATTAGGGATAGTCAGCACGGATTTGTGAGGGGTAGGTCTTGCCTTACAAGTCTTCTTGAATTCTTTGAGGAGGTGACCAAGCATGTGGATGAAGGTAAAGCAGTGGATGTACATGGATTTTAGTAAGGCATTTGATAAGGTTCCCCATGGTAGGCTTATGCAGACAGTAAGGAGGCATGGGATAGTGGGAAATTTGGCCAGTTGGATAATGAACTGGCTAACCGATAGAAGTCAGAGAGTGGTGGTGGATGGCAAATATTCAGCCTGGATCTCAGTTACCAGTGGCGTACCACAGGGATCAGTTCTGGGTCCTCTGCTGTTTGTGATTTTCATTAATGACTTGGATGAGGGAGTTGAAGCAGTGGCGTGCAGAGGGGGGGGGCGACGGTGCATTGGCCCCGGGAATCCATTGGATGGGGGCATCCAATCAGAGAAGGGGAAAAAAAAAAAAAAATTTTTTTTTTTTTTTTTAATTTTTTTAAAAATTTAGATTACCCAATTATTTTTTTCAATTAAGGGGCAATTTAGCGTGGCCAATTCACCTACTCTGCACATTTTTTGGGTTGTGGGGGCGAAACCAACGCAGACACGGGGAGAATGTGCAAACGCCACACGGACATTGACCCAGAGCCGGGATCGAACCTGGGACCTCAGTTCCGTGAGGCAGTTGTGCTAACCACTAGGCCACCGTGCTGCCCCAGAGAAGGAAATAAGATAGTAATTTTAAAATTTCAACGGTGATAAATCCATTTTTGGAGGCTCACCACACTGCAGAGGCAGTTGTTAGCCCTTTATTCCTTTAACATGGTGTACCCTTTCTGTCTAGAGAAAATGGTGCTTCTCCCCATCCCCCCACACGCATGCGCATGATGTCCGTGGTGCAACCATCAAAAGCAACAAGCAGACGTGGCTGTTCGTTCCTGCGTTTCCTCGAGTCATAACTCGTCTTTTCTTCAGCTTTTTGTGCATCTAGATTAGTTCTTTTACCTACTCAGGTCAGTGAATAGCTCTAGAACGGGTGCAACTACGGTTTTTATAGGTTTTTTGGCGATATTTAATGAAATATTTACGTGGGATGTAGTAAGAGTGAAGCCTGGATGATCAGAGGACTGCTGTGGCATTTAATCTCAGAATAGGAGACATTTATTCCTTAACATGCTAATATTCAAATACAGATGCCACTAATTTGCAAGTCTATGATATAAATTGCACAAAATTATCAGTGGAGAATCAGTGTGAAATAATTTGATACGAAGGAACAAAGAAATGAAATATGGTTTATCCGTCTGCAACTGACCGATTGTTTACCATTTTCTTCCCATTTTCTCATGCGTCTTACGGTTTTTGAGATAGGAAATGAAATGTTACGGGTATTTTGTGTACAACCGAGTGGAGCACAGAACAGGAAAAAAAAGAGGGCCAGAGTCGAAGAAGAGTCCCATCAAAGAGGGGCATTAGATGCATGGATAAAAGAAGTAAAGAAGAAGTAGGAGAACCTGGAGAAGTAAAAGATGATGTGGGTGCAGAGAAGGATTTTTCTGATACGGATTCAGCTCGGTCAGAACATAATACTCTCTCCTCAGTCTCATTGTCAGGATGATGATCCATGTGAAGAAAATAAAGAAGATATTTGCATATTTTTGCAAAGAAGCGATTTTGGCTGTTTGAAGAAACCGATTCCAGATCATTTGAAGATGACAATATTACAACATGGCCCTGAAAGATATCAGAATAAAAGTGGTCCATTTGCTGAGAAGGATGTGAGATCATTTTCCAAACAGTGGTTTGATAAAGTTTCCACAAACGGAGAAATTGTGGAGAGAAAATGGTTGTTATACTCTCCATATCGGAAAGCATGCTACTGTTTTGTTTGCTTTTTGTTTTCAAAGGAGCATTTGTTGTCTGTGTCAAACTTTGGAAAGGAAGACGGTTTCTCCACTTGGAGAAAATTAAATTCAACAATACCTGACCATGAGAAAAGCCCTTCTCATAGAGCTCACATGAGGGAATACCTGAACCTTGTAGTTCGACTCCATCATTCAACTACGATAGATGCTGAACTTCAACAGCAAATGTCTGCTGAAAAGAAAAGATGGAAAGCTATAACTGAACGGATTGTCGAGGTTATATCCTTTCTGGCAAAACAGAATCTGGCCTATCGTGGACATCGAGGAGAAGGAATATCTGGGTTATCAGAGCCAGGGGAGACAGTCAGTGAAAATACAGGAAACTTTCTAACAACAATCAGACTTTTGGCCAAATATGATGACATCTTAGCAAAACACTTGCAGAGAGGGAGAGAGAAACCAAAAAGTGTCACCTACTTGTCCAACAGAATTCAAAACGAAATAATCAATCTTCTTGGTGAAACTGTCAAGAAAAATATAATTTCCGAAATTAAGGACGCAAAATATTTTAGCATAATGCTGGATTCAACTCCAGATATTGCCCATGAAGATCAGGTTTCTGAAATTCTGCGTTACGTTCATATTGATGAAAACAGAAAAGTAGAAATAAAGGAGACATTTCTGGGATTTTTTCAAGTCAACAAGAAAGATGCAGTCAGCCTGGTAAATAAAATTCAGGAAAAATTGGAAGAAGACAAAATTTCCATGAATGACTGTCGAGGTCAAGCATATGATAACGCAGCAGTTATGGCTGGAGTGAGAGGAGGTGATCAACAAAAAATTCTTGAAGTTAACCCAAAAGCTGTGTTTGTGAACTGCGAGAACCACAGCCTCAATTTGTCCTGTGTCCATGCAAGTGAGGTGCAACCTGTTGTTACATTTTTTGGCATTCTAGAAAAACTCTACTTTTTTTTCTTCATCTACTTCTCGTTGGGAAGTGTTAAAATCATTTGTCACTCGGACTGTGAAAAGACAGTGTGACACAAGATGGAGTTCCAGCCATGATGCTGTGCAAGTAATCCACGAAGAGTGTGACAACGTTATTGCAACCCTTCAACACCTGCTGGAAGGAGAATTTTCAAGGGAAACTAAATCTGATGCAGGATCGCTACTGAACTCTATTCAACAGTTCCCGTTTATAGCTTTATTAAATTTTTGGTACTCAGTTTTATCATCAGTGGATAAAGTCTCAAAACGTTTGCAGGATCCGAAAATGGGGTTCCATGAAGCTTCTTGTGATCTGAGAGGACTTATTCATATCTTGAATTTGAAGAATGACGAAATTATCCACAATGCAATAGATTTAGCCAATGAATATTGTCAAAATTGGGGAATACCAATTGCACGAACAAGGAGAAGAAGAATAATGCCTGGAGAGTCAGCAGGAGATAGTGGACTGACGGCACAAGAAGAAATGAATAGAGTAATGGTAGAGATTGTGAACAGATTAAAAACTGAAATTGAAGACCGCAGTGTCCGTCTTCAAAGACTCAGTGACCGATTTTCTTTTCTTCTGAACTTGAATTCAGGAGTGATTGAAGATGAACAAGAAAGAGAGAAATTAAAAAAGGAATGTTCAGACTTTGCAAATTATTATGACAATGATGTGGTTGCAATTCAGTTATATGACAAAATTATTGATTTTGTGATGCTCCTTTGAGCTGGAGGGCATAGAGTTCCCCCTGATCCTAAAGATGCTCTGGAGCAGGGGTGAGCAAACTACGGCCCGCGGGCCGCATGCGGCCCGCCAAAGGTATTTCTGCGGCCCACCAAGTCATTAAAAAAAAAAATTAAAAAAAAAATTTTTTTTTTAAGGTTAATGGGGGGGGCTGTTGGGTTACGGGTATAGGGTGGATACGTTGACTTGAGTAGGGTGATCATTGCTCGGCACAACGTCGAGGGCCGAAGGGCCTGTTCTGTGCTGTACTGTTCTATGTTATATATGAGGCGCCCAGAATCATAACCGGGTGAAGTAATTATTTTGCTTAATATACTATGCGGCCCTTTGTGAATTGTGAATTTCTGAATGTGGCCCTTGCATGGAAAAGTTTGCCCACCCCTGCTCTGGAGTCTTTACTGCAGTATGGGAGGGATGTCTTTCCGACGCTGTGTGCTTCATTACAATCGCATTTTCAGTCGCAAGCTGTGAAAGGTCATTTTCAAAACTGAAATTAATAAAAACATATCTGAGGTCTTCTATGTCACAGGAGCGACTGACCAACCTGGCTTTAATAAGCATTGAAAAAGAATTTCTCACAGCTGATGTAAAAAGTGAAGTAGTTCAGGTGTTTTGTGACAGGAGGTATCATTTGGGGAAAAGAACTTAATAAATTTGATTGATTTATATTAAAATCGAATAAAGCGTTTATTTCATGTTTCATCTGTGTTTATATATTCAAAATGTTTTCCTTTCTCATAATATTTCTCAGTATATTAGGCCTTATACTTGAGTCTTTGGGGCATACAATCAAGATTTGCCCCGGGCATCACCAGACCTCTGCACGCCACTGAGTTGAAGGGTGGGTCAGTAAATTTGCAGACGATATGAAGATTGGTGGAGTTGTGGATAGTGAGGAGGGCTGTTGTCAGCTGCAAAGAGACATAGATAGAATGTAGAGCTGGGCTGAGAAGTGGCAGATGGAGTTTAACCCTGGCAAGTGTGAGGTTGTCCATTTTGGAAGGACAAATATGAATGCGGAATACAGGGTTAACGGTAGGGTTCTTGGCAATGTGGAGGAGCAGAGAGATCTTGGGGTCTATGTTCATAGATCTTTGAAAGTTGCCACTCAAGTGGATAGAGCTGTGAAGAAGGCCTATGGTATGCTAGCGTTCATTAGCAGAGGGATTGAATTTAAGAGCCGTGAGGTGATGATGCAGCTGTACAAAACCTTGGTCAGGCCACATTTGGAGTACTGTGTGCAGTTCTGGTCGCCTCATTTTAGGAAGGATGTGGAAGCTTTGGAAAAAGTGCAAAAGAGATTTACCAGGATGTTGCCTGGAATGGAGAGTAGGTCTTACGAGGAAAGGTTGAGGGTGCTAAGCCTTTTCTCATTAGAACGGAGAAGGATGAGGGACTATTTGATAGAGGTTTATAAGATGATCAGGGGAATAGATAGAGTAGACAGTCAGAGACTTTTTCCCCGGGTGGAACAAACCATTACAAGGGGACATAAATTTAAGGTAAATGGTGGAAGATATAGGGGGGAATGTCAGAGGTAGGTTCTTTACCCAGAGAGTAGTGGGGGCATGGAATGCACTGCCTGTGGAAGTAGTTGAGTCGGAAACATTAGAGACCTTCAAGCGGCTGTTGGATAGGTACATGGATTACGGTAGAATGATGGAGTGTAGATTAATTTGTTCTTAAGGGCAGCATGGTAGCATTGTGGATAGCACAATCGCTTCACAGCTCCAGGGTCCCAGGTTTGATTCCGGCTTGGGTCACAGTCTGTGTGGAGTCTGCACATCCTCCCCGTGTGTGCGTGAGTTTCCTCCAGGTGCTCCGGTTTCCTCCCACAGTCCAAAGACATGCAGGTTAGGTGGATTGGCCAAAATTTCCCTTAGTGTTGGGTGGGGTTACTGGGTTATGGGGAAAGGGTGGAGGTGTTGACCTTGGGTCGGGTGCTCTTTAAAACAGCCGGTGCAGACTCGATGGGCCGAGTGGCCTCCTTCTGCACTGTAAACTCTATGATAATCTATGATTAATCTAGGAAAAGGGTTTGGCACAACATCATGCTGTATTTTTCTATGTTCTATGTAAGGACGAAATGGCTTAGGACAGACGAAGCCCTTGAAGAATATAAAACAAGTAGGAAGAAACTTAAGGCAGGAGTTAGGAAGGCTAAAAGGGGTCATGAAATGTCATTGGCAAACAGGATTAAGGAAAATCCTAAAGCGTTTTATACATATGGAAAGAGCAAGAGGGTAGCCAGAGAAAGGGTTGGTCTATTCAAGGATAATGGAAGGAATCTATGTATGGAACCAGAGTAAATGGGAGAGATACTAAATGAATACTTTGTCTCAGTATTCACCAAAGAGCAGGACTTGGTGGATGAGGAGTATAGGGTAGAGCGTGTAGGTAAAGAGGAGGTGTTGGGCATCTTTAAAAACCATGATGTGGAGATACCGGCGTTGGACTGGGGTTGGTACAGCGACGGGGGGGGTCACAGCGACGGGGGGGTCACAGCGACGGGGGGGTCACAGCGACGGGGTCACAGCGACGGGGTCACAGCGACGGGGGGTCCACAGCGACGGGGGTCACAGCGACGGGGGTCACAGCGACGGGGGGGTCACAGCGACGGGGGTCACAGCGACGGGGGGGTCACAGCGCGGGGTGGTCACAGCGACGGGGGGTCACAGCGACTGGGGGGTCACAGCGACGGGGTCACAGTGACGGGGGGGTCACAGCGACGGGGTCACAAGCGACGGGGGGAGGTCACAGCGACGGGGTCACAGCGACGGGGGGTCACAGCGACGGGGTCACAGCGACGGGGGGGTCACAGCGACGGGGTCACAGCGACGGGGTCACAGCGACGGGGGGGTCACAGCGACGGGGTCACAGCGACGGGGGGGTCACAGCGACGGGGTCACAGCGACGGGGGGGTCACAGCGACGGTGTCCAGCGACGGGGGGTCACAGCGACGGGGGGTCACAGCGACGGGGGTCACAGCGACGGGGGTCACAGCGACGGGGGTCACAGCGACGGGGGGGTCACAGCGACGGGGTCACAGCGACGGGGTCACAGCGACGGGGTCACAGGCGACGGGGGTCACAGCGACGGTGGGGGCACAGCGACTGGGGGGACTCGAGCGGGGTGGTCACAGCGACGGGGGTCACAGCGACGGGGGGTCACAGCGACGGGGTCACAGCGACGGGGGGTACAGCGAAGGGGGGTCACAGCGACGGGGGGTCACAGCGACGGGGTGGTCACAGCGACGGGGGTCACAGCGACGGGGGGGTCACAGCGACGGGGGGTCACAGCGACGGGGGGTCACAGCGACGGGGGTCACAGCGACGGGGTCACAGCGACGGGGGGTCACAGCGACGGGGTCACAGCGACGGGGTCACAGCGACGGGGTCACAGCGACGGGGGGGTCACAGCGAGGGGGGGTCACAGCGAGGGGGGGTCACAGCGAGGGGGGGTCACAGCGACGGGTCACGAGCGACGGGGGTCACAGCGACGGGCGGGGGTCACAGCGACGGGGTCACAGCGACGGGGGGTCACAGCGACGGGGGCGTCACGCGACGTGGGGGTCACAGCGACGGGGGGGTCACAGCGACGGTGGTCACAGCGACTGGGGGGGGTCACAGGGACGGGGTCACAGCGACGGGGGGGTCACAGCGACGGGGTCACAGCGACGGGGGGGTCACAGCGACGGGGTCACAGTGACGGGGGGGGCTACAGTGACGGGGGGTCACAGCGACGGGGGGGTCACAGCGACGGGGTCACAGCGACGGGGGGGTCACAGCGACGGGGTCACAGTGACGGGGGGGTCACAGCGACTGGGTCACAGCGACGGGGGTCACAGCGACGGGTCACAGCGGACGGGGGTCACAGCAACGGGGTCACAGCGACCGGGGGTCACAGCGACGGGGGGTCACAGCGACGGGGGGGTCACAGTGACGGGGGGGTCACAGCGACGGGGTCACAGCGACGGGGGGGGTCACAGCGACGGGGGGGTCACAGCGACGGGGTCACAGCGACGGGGTCACAGCGACGGGGGGGTCACAGCGACGGGGGGGTCACAGCGACGGGGGGGTCACAGCGACGGGGGGTCACAGTGACGGGGTCACAGTGACGGGGTCACAGTGACGGGGTCACAGCGACGGGGGGGCACAGCGACGGGGGGGTCACAGTGACGGGGTCACAGCGACGGGGTCACAGCGACGGGGGGGCACAGCGACGGGGGGGTCACAGCGACGGGGGGGTCACAGCGACGGGGTCACAGCGACGGGGGGGTCACAGCGACGGGGTCACAGCGACGGGGTCACAGCGACGGGGTCACAGCGACGGGGTCACAGCGATGGGGGGGGTCACAGCGACGGGGGGGTCACAGCGACGGGGGGGTCACAGCGACGGGGTCACAGCGACGGGGTCACAGCGACGGGGGGGTCACAGCGACGGGGGGTCACAGCGACGGGGTCACAGCGACGGGGGGGTCACAGCGACGGGGTCACAGCGACGGGGTCACAGCGACGGGGTCACAGCGACGGGGTCACAGCGACGGGGGGCACAGCGACGGGGGGGGTCACAGCGACGGGGGGGTCACAGCGAAGGGGGTCACAGCGACGGGGGGGTCACAGCGACGGGGGGGTCACAGTGACGGGGGGGCACAGCGACGGGGTCACAGCGACGGGGTCACAGCGACGGGGGGGTCACAGCGACGGGGGTCACAGCGACGGGGTCACAGCGACGGGGTCACAGCGACGGGGGGGTCACAGCGACGGGGGGGTCACAGCGACGGGGTCACAGCGACGGGGTCACAGCGACGGGGTCACAGCGACGGGGGGGTCACAGCGACGGGGTCACAGCGACGGGGGGGTCACAGAGACGGGGGGGTCACAGCGACGGGGTCACAGCGACGGGGGGGTCACAGCGACGGGGTCACAGCGACGGGGGGCACAGCGACGGGGGGGTCACAGCGACGGGGGGGTCACAGCGACGGGGGGGTCACAGCGACGGGGTCACAGCGACGGGGGTCACAGTGACGGGGGGGTCACAGCGACGGGGTCACAGCGACGGGGTCACAGTGACGGGGGGTCACAGCGACGGGGTCACAGCGACGGGGTCACAGTGACGGGGGGGTCACAGCGACGGGGTCACAGTGACGGGGGGTCACAGCGACGGGGTCACAGTGACGGGGGGGTCACAGCGACGGGGGGGTCACAGCGACGGGGTCACAGCGACGGGGGTCACAGCGACGGGGTCACAGCGACGGGGTCACAGCGACGGGGTCACAGCGACGGGGGGGTCACAGCGACGGGGGGGTCACAGCGACGGGGGGGTCACAGCGACGGGGTCACAGCGACGGGGTCACAGCGACGGGGGGGTCACAGCGACAGGGGGGTCACAGCGACGGGGTCACAGCGACGGGGTCACAGCGACGGGGGGGTCACAGCAACGGGGGGGTCACAGCGACGGGGGGGTCACAGCGACGGGGTCACAGCGACGGGGTCACAGCGACGGGGTCACAGCGACGGGGGGGTCACAGTGACGGGGGGGTCACAGTGACGGGGTCACAGCGACGGGGGTCACAGTGACGGGGTCACAGCGACGGGGTCACAGCGACGGGGTCACAGCAACGGGGGGGTCACAGCGACGGGGGGGTACAGTGAGACGGGGGGTAACAGCGAGGGGGGTCACAGTGAGGGGTCACAGCGACGGGGTCACAGGACGGGGTCACAGCGAGGGGGTCACAGTGACGGGGGGGGGTCACAGCGACGGGGTCACAGCGAGGGGGGGTCACAGCGACGGGGGGTCACATGACGGGGTCACAGCGAGGGGGGGTCACAGCGACGGGGGGGTCACAGTGACGGGGGGGTCACAGCGACGGGGGGGTCACAGCGACGGGGTCACAGCGACGGGGGGGTCACAGCGACGGGGGGTCACAGCGACGGGGTCACAGCGACGGGGTCACAGCGACGGGGTCACAGCGACGGGGGGTCACAGCGACGGGGTCACAGCGACGGGGGGGCACAGCGACGGGGGGGTCCAACGTGGGGGTCACAGCGACGGGGGGGTCACAGCGACGGGGGGTCAGAGACGACGGGGGTCACAGCGGGGGGGTCACAGCGACGGGGGGGTCAGAGCGACGGGGG